>NC_141036.1:42037500-42337500 GCF_052040795.2 Danio rerio | reverse complement strand
ACACACACACACACACACACACACACACACACACACACACATATATATATATATATATATATATATATATATATATATATATATATATATATATTGTGAAGAAAGTTAAAAATGTGTAACCATTGCCTTCCATAAAGGAAAAACAAATAAAGAAATAAATAATTACAGGTTTCCAACATTTTTCAAAATATCTTCTTTGTGTTCAACCCATAAAGATTTGAAACAAGTAAAGGGTACGCAAATTATGACAGAATTTTCCTTTTTGGGTGAACTATCACTTTAAATCAGAAAATGAGAAGCCAATCAAAGCTATCAACAACACAGTTCTTGATAGTCGATGAAGCAGATACTCATCTGCAACATATAACAGTACAGTTTTATTATAAATTACTGTAAGTAAAGTAGCTTAAAAGATGATCTTAAGTAGGGAATGTATTTAATATTTATTTAGTTCCAAATGTAAATGGTTACAATACAAACATACTGCAAGTTTCATAAATCAGTAATTTTTCTTGACATAACCTATGCATGCATCATCATAATGTGTTCATCTATTTTTGAGTGCTTGCTATAAAGAAAGGAGTTGATATTGTTTGATGAATATCAAATCACACAAGTGCTATTTAGACACCTTGAAACTGAAAATGAAAATAGTATATTGTAAAATATTGGACATTTTGGAGGGGAAAAAAAACTATCAAAATATAAGGTAACGACTTATAGAGGAAACAATGCTTTGGTTTGTTGTGCTATAATTAGTCCCGAGTTCTTTCTGTATGCTTAGTTGTGTTTCATTATTTACATTTTGCATAGTTTTTTTTACCAGACTGTTAATCTGGCATTTTAGAAACCATGTTCTGGTGCTTTGAATGATGTTGGAAACTAATTAGGGTGTACGGTACATTCACAAACCACTACCGGTCAAGTCATAGACTGACCTGGATTATTGCCTTTAAACACAACAGTGGATGAATACCACTCTTAATGTAATAATAACAGCATATGTTCAATTCTTAGACAAAGCAAGAACTGAGAATTTATAAACTGAATATCAAAAACATCCACCAAATGGGGCGGCACGGTCAAGGTCACTGGTTCGAGTCTTGGCTGGGCCAGTTGACATTTCTGTGCGGAGTCATGGGCTTTAGGTGAATTGAATAAACTAAACTGGCCGTAGTGTACGAGTGTGTGTAAGAGTGTACTGTATGGGAGTTTCCCAGTACTGGGTTGCATCTGGAAGGACATCTGCAGTCTAAAACATATGCTGGAATAGTTGGCCATTCATTCTGCTGTGGCGACTCCTGAAATAGAGACTATGCCATAGGAAAATGAATAAATCTGCTATGTAAAAGAAGGAAAAATGTTTTCAAACTTGCCTGTTTCAAGATAAAGTCAGAAAGCACCATGCGGGAGACAATATAAATATTGAAATGAATGTTTCTAGTCAGTTGAGTCTTATTTCAGTTGCTTCTGGGTATGTGCCATCGTTCTTGTGCCCTTGGGAGGTCAAAGGAATTTGAACTGATTTACTTAATTCACAAAACTAAGACTCCTTGTTTAAAAACATATCTGAATAGAAAAGAAGTGAGCAGGTGTGCTTGCTGTGATTCTTTCGAATTCTGGTAAAGCAACACCTGGTCCTCCCAAAGTAAGTTTTAGTTAGATAAAGGTTAAATAAATGGCTTTAACACAGAACTGGCTTTAATAAGTTATTGAATATTATGCATTTGAAAATATGTTTCAAATAATGTTGGTGAAATAATTTTTTTTTTATGCTTCACAAAATACAAAAAATGCACTTCAGATGTCTCAATTTGTCAGAGTCAAACAAAAATGTAAAAAATAAAAGTTAAATTCTATAATTCTCGGTTAAACTTTACATTTTAAATTTTTGAGGCTGACGATTAATTTAAAACTAATTTGAAACTGACTTAATTTGCACTGATATGTTAACATTGTCCCCTCACAGCAAGAAGGTTGCTGATTCGAGCCCTGGCTGCGTCAGTTGGCGTGTCTGTGTGAAGATTGCATGTTCTTCTTGTGTTTACGTGGGTTTCCGTGCTCCTGTTTCCCTCAGTCCAAAGACATGCGCTATAGGTTACGGGTATTTCTCAGTACTGGGATCCAGCTGGAAGGGCATCAGCTGCATAAAACATATGCCAGATAAGTTGGTGGTTCATTACGCTGTGGCGACTCCTAACAAATAAAGGGACTAAGCCGAAGGAAAATGAATGAATGAATGTTATGAAATACAGTTGTACAATAACATGAGGGCCATTAAATGATGACCTAATTTGTTATCAGTTTTCACAGTTCCTCACTTAACGTTAAAAAAGATATTTTTTCCCAACAAGCTTTTTCTGCCACAAGCACTTGGCTACAGCTAAACATGTCCAAATGTCCCAATTTCCTCATTTAAACTCAACATGGAGGGACATGAAATGTGATGTTTTGATGGAGAGCTGCAATACAGAGTTAAAAGAATTAACTGTAAACATTTGCTTTTGGGAGCAAATGTTGCTTTGTATTTGTTACTAAACTTAAAGCCTTCTCCTAAACTTTTCCTTAAGGGCGAGGAAAAGTTTAAGCCTGTTAGATTACAATTACTTAATTACAGCAATCGCCCACTGCGGAAATGAAATTCCATTGTTTACAGTTCAGCCTTAAAGATAAACAGGGAGGAAACTCTGAGGACATTTGCATTTCTATTTTACAGTGAATAAACTAAAGACTTTTAGCAGGTTTTAATAAAAAGGATTATCTCAAAACCTTACTCACTTGCTCAAAATACTCCACACTTGAAACTTAAACTCATAATGAAATCGGAATAGCTTTAAAAGGAGTAATGAATGTTCTCTGATTGCAGGAGTTGTTGATGTTGGCTTCGGCTTTTGGATACTGCAGAGAGATTTGGTCAGTTTGGCTGATAAAATACCCAATCAAAACTGATGCCTGTGCCTTTTTTTAACTTGAACTTGAACTCAATGCATTTTTCTCACACAGTTTACTGAACCAGATTTCTGACATAAGAAAACATCTTTTTTTATTCTCTTTCTTCTTTCTCATGGAGCAGGGGTGCCCAAACTTTGTCATATGAAGGGCAAAAAACAAATATCATTGAGACCTGTGGGCTGAAGATAAATATACCAAACTATTTTACATTAAAGTTGCCGTGGCTAATTTCCTAATTACTTTCAGAATATTTATAAATAAATATTGCAAAAAAGACATAAACAATCACATTTATCACACAGTGCATACACCAAGCAGAATCTGCTTTTGCATTGGTTTGCTCACAAAAGTCTCTGCATTGTCCTTTATGGGTTGGATCACAGTGTGGACATTTTTTACTAAATTTGAATAATTTACACCATTTAAATTGAAACATTTAATTTCAGTCATTTTCAATTAAAACAATGTTGTACCTAACAATAAAATGAACAAATAAAAGGTTACATTAAATTTGAAAATGAAAATCTCTAAACCATCCCATCATTCTCCCTCTCTTCTCAGAGGGGATGGTGGGCCAAATCAAAGGTTACCATGGGCCGACTTATGCCCACGGGCCCTTGTTTGGGCACCTCTGGGATAAAATTATTAGCCCCTTTCGATAGTCTACAGAACAAACCATCGTTATACAATAACTCACCTAATTACCCTAACCTGCCTAGTTAACCTTATTATTAACCTAGCTAATCTGTACAAAAGTTCTTGAAAAATATCAAGTAAAATATTATTGACTGTCATCATGACAAAGATAAAATAAATCAGTTATTAGAAATAGGTTTCTAAAACTATTATGCTTAGAAATGTGCTGAAACAATATTCCCTCCATTAAACAGAAATTTGGGAAAAAAAATTAACAGGGGCGCTAATAAGTCAGGGGGGCTAATGATTCTTCAACTGTGTGTGTGTGTATATATATATATATATATATATACATAAATATATATATATATATATATACATATATATATATATATATATATATATATGTATATATATATGTATATATATATATATATATATATATATATATATATATATGTGTATGTATGTATGTATGTATGTGTGTGTGTGTGTGTGTGTGTGTATGTATGTATGTATCTATGTATGTATGTATGTATGTATGTATATATAAATATATATATATATATATATATATATATATATATATATATATATATATATATATATATATATATATATATATTTATATATATATATATATTAATATATATATATATATTCTAATTTCTTTTCTACAACTATCTTTGTCTGGAAGAAACCTCCCTCCTCCACTTCTTCCACTTTTATCCAGAATGGGCTGCACGGTGGCCCAGCGACTACTGTTGCCTCAGAGCAAGTATACCAATGGCGTTGGGTCCTCACTGAGCCATCTGGTATTTCTGTGCGAAGTTTCCATGTTCTCCCTGTGTCCGCGTGGGTTTCCCCCGGGTTCCCCGGTTTCCTCCCACCGTCCAAATATGCTCTGTATTATAGATATAATAAGACTAAATCTTTTTTCTAATGTCTTCTTACTCTCGGGAGGTTCACCTTTGCCTCAGCAGTGGAGGAGTTTGAGATCAACCTGAGCTCAATTTCCCCTTGCTCTGCGAAAGGGGGGAGCCCGGGGCTAGCACTGTGACTAAAATCAATGGGGGAGAGAACTTCTCTGTTGCTGCACCTAGGTTATGGAATGCTCTCCCTTATTCTGTAAAAAATGCTTCCACCTATAGCTACTTTTAAGAAGATGCTTAAAACTCAACTTTTTAAGACTGCATTTTTAGATTCTTGATTATTCTGTGTGTATATTTTAGAACTTTTTGTGTTTTATTGTATTTTATATATTGTATTTTATTGCATGTTTGATTTCTCTGTTGTAGCGCTTTGGGTCTTAGAAAAGTGCATTATAAATAAAATGTATTATTATTATCATTATTATTATTATTGAGGGGTTTGGTGTTGGCTGACAAGACTTCTAGAGAATCTTTTACAGTAATCATCATCATAAATGAGTTTTCCCTTTTGAACAACAGTTCTATTAATAAACAGTTCTATATAAACAGTTTTATTAAACAGTTAAAGATCATTTAAAATTAGGTTAGTTGCATAACTCCATTATAAACAGATTATACATTTCAGTTAAAAAATGTTATTGAAAAAGATATATATCCTACAAAGTTACAATCGAATGTTATATTTTTTAATGTTTGTCATGTTTTTTATTTTATATTTTTCTCTGTGTATATGCACAAATAAATTACCATGAAGCAGAGGATGGGGGGATAAGGGGTGTGCGTGGGTGTATCCTTCCCGATACCGGTAGAGTTGCTGGAGCATCATATGGAAAATATCCAGGATAGAGGGGAGGGGCGCACTGATGATTTGCAGCTGTGTTCACTATGGACTCTTGCAGGTGCAACACTGCAAAGAAGAGTAAGACAACTATTAGAGTGAAAGAATTAACAAACATCAGACCTTAGAAATGGTTTACACAGAAATGGTTTACACAGAAATGGCGGCACGTTTGAATCCGAGCTGGGCCAGTTGGCATTTCTGTGTAGAGTTTTCATGTTCTCCCCGTGTTCGCATGGGTTTTCTGTGGGTACTTCGAATTTGCCCACAGTCCAAAGACATGCAGTATAGGTGAATTGAATAAACAGAATTGTCCGTGGCGAGCCAGTGGCGCAGTAGGTAGTGCTGTCGCCTCACAGCAAGAAGGTCGCTGGGTTGCTGGTTCGAACCTCGGCTCAGTTGGCTTTTCTGTGTGGAGTTTGCATGTTCTCCCTGCCTTCACGTGGGTTTCCTCCGGGTGCTCCGGTTTCCCCCACAGTCCAAAGACATGCGGTACAGGTGAATTGGGTATTGGCTGTGTGTGTGTGTGTGTCTGGATGTTTCCCAGAGATGGGTTGCGGCTGGAAGGGCATCTGCTGCGTAAAAACTTGCTGGATAAGTTGGCAGTTCATTCCGCTGTGGGGACCCCGCCTTAATAAAGGGACTAAGCCGACAAGAAAATGAATGAATGAATTGTCTGTGGTGTGTGTGTGGATGCGAGAGTATATGGGTGTTTTCCAGTACTGTGTTGCAGCTGGAAGGGCAACATATGCCAAAATAGTTGGCGGTTCATTCCGCTGAGGTGACCTCTGAAATAGAGACTAAGCCAAAGGAAAATGAATAAAAAAAGAGGGTTAAGAGCAAAACTAAAAAGGCGATTGGTTGGCTATACTTTAAAAAGTGAGTAAATCCTTTGCTTATAAAGTGATCAGTGGACTTTAATTTAATTTTTCATTTACTTTACTTTGAAATAATTAACTATTTGCATAAATTAAAAAATTAAGTCAACTTAACAGTTCCAAGTTATACAACAGGTTTAACGTTTTGAGGCCACAGGTTTGCTTATTTTTTTTAAATGAAATAAGAAATAGAGAAGTAGAAATAAACATGTAAAAATATTTTGGTATTTTGTGATTCACATGGTTTTAATTACGCTTATGAAATGCATTACCATCAAGACCTTGATCTCTTGAAATAATATAATAAATAAGATATAAAAAAAAGCGATGTCGCCTCACAGCAGGTCGCTGGTTTGAGCCTCAGCTGGGTCAGTTGGCATTTTTGTGTAGAGTTTGCATGTTCTCCATGTGTTTGCATTGGTTTCCTCTGGTTTCCCCCACAAGTCCAAAGACATGCGCAGGGTGAATTGGTTAAGCTAAATAGTCTGTAGTGTATGTGCGTGAATGGGTGTGTATGGGTGTTTCCCAGTGATGGGTTGCAGACGGTAGGGCATCCGCTGCATAAAACATATGCTGGATTATTTGGTAGTTCATTCCACTGTGGCAACCCCTAATTTATTAAGCGACTAAGCCAAAAAGAAAATGAATGAATGATTGTACTCTCAGTTTATTACAAGGTTTTTGTACCGCAATATACAGTACAACACACACTCAGACAGTTTATAATTATAAACTATTAAAATTGTTCATAAACATTACTTTTTCAAACGCTTTAAGGTTAACAGTTGTTGAAATACAGATCAAGGTCCCGTAGTGCAATTCAAATACATAAAAAGAGGGAAAAATGAAAAATGTGAATCACAAAATATGAAAAACTGCTAATTTACCGATATTTTTACAGTGTAATTTATTCCTGTGCTGAATTTGATGCTCGAAAAACAGTTTTAAAATGATTGTTGTAAATGTTAAAAACTATTATTAATTTGGTAAAAACACACACACAAAAATACTAGCAATTACTGTAAAAAATACTTTCTTTTCCAAACGATGAATTTAAATAACTAAATAAAAGCATTCAATTTAAATTCATTTTATTTTTTTTACAACCATGTACAAATTTGTCACTTCTTATCACTTCCATGCTTCCTTGCCAAATCAGTGTTGATCTTATTCAGAAATAGACTCTGCCTATTCAGCTTTCCATTTTTGTGTTTGAACTGATTTCCACTTTTAAATGCATGATGTGTTCTGTGAGTGTTTTAGCCTGTTTGGAGGCCACCCAGACTGTGGATGCTAACAGAAATGATCCAAGATGTCCACCATATGGCTGTGACCTGTTCTAGATTAGAGCTCTCGCTGCAGATTTCCCATTTTCCCCAGTCTCTGCCGATAGCGCTTTTCTGTTTTTACTCAGTCAGTGTCACCAAAGGGATTTTCAACAAGCTAAAATTTATGTGGTGCTCAAAGGAACTCAAGTAATGTGATCACAAAATTAATTATAACTTCTTTTTTTGTGCACATTTTAAAAGCACATTCCTGGTTGGGTTGTAAAAAGCAAGTCAGATTTCATAAACCATCCATCTTTCGCCTAATTTTGTTTGCTTCTTTGAGTTTTTGTCGAGTTTACTTTGAGTTTACCAGAAAAAATAGAAAGGAACTGAATGTTTTGACGTATTTAAAACATGCCAAGTCATTGTTGTAACTTTTATGTCAAAGGAAAATGTACACAAACCATTTTTTCTCAGTGACATGTTTACAGTCTGAGGACAGACACTTTTTACTGTGTAGATTTAATGCACTGTAGAATTTAATGGCCAGTTGTAATGGTCCTCTGGTGTCTTATGCTAAACAGGATATCAGGAGATTAAAGATTAGCTTTGAAGTGTCTGTCTGGAAATGTAATATTGTTCCCTGAGAGAAAATCTCACTCACTCAAATCAGCATTTTGAGATAATCTTTTTTTTCCGTCTTAATAGTTATCTGGCAGAATATTTTGGATTACTTTAATGGTTAGTTTTCTCACCGGAGCAAAAAAAGTCTTGTTTTTTCTCCCTCGTATAATCATGAAAGACACATTTATAAACAGATGAATGAATACAGACTTGATTAACATCTTTGAAACACTAGGGGTCACAGTTTACCAGTCTAACACGACCTATAAAAGAGCGTTTTATAGTGAGCAGCAGGTTTATATCAAAAGCTCCAGGTTAAATTTATATGCTTCAGATGTGTTTGTTTATGTGCATACTAAGGATGTGGTCTCAGATGGAAAAGATCAACACAGTAAAGAACAGGTGTAAAAGGGACTTCTGAGGTTTTTTTTAACCCTTTAATGCTCCTTCAAGAAAACCCTTTTTGGATTGCATTTCTTAACTCTTAATGACACTAGTTAACACACTCAATGCATTTTTTTTTCAACACATCCCATCATTTCTAAAATATCAACCTCTACCCAAATCTACCAAAAAGCACCAGAATTAATACATATACCACACTGCAAAACCCAGTCAACTTTATCAAATGAAACGAGTGTAGTTAACTCAAAATTTACTGATAGTTAATTCTGCTAATTTAAAAAGAGTTTTAAACTCAGCGTTGAAGGTAATGGGTTAATTAAATTAATGGGTTAATTAAATTAAATCAACCTCATTACTTCAGCTTAAATGGAGTAAGTTTACAGTACTCATATAGATTAGTTTTTTTAACTTAAATGGTTTGTAGCAACTAGTTTTCTCAAACAGTTTGAGTTGACAACTCGTTTTACAGAACTCGGTTGGTTTGAGTTCTTGTCATTTATCGAGTTTTACTGTGCTCAAATTACTTTATTTATTAAAAATGGTTAATAAATAAATAAACCATTTATTAAATGGTTTGTTGCAATCGGTTTTCTCAAATGGTTTGAGTTAGCTTAAATTTTTGGGTTTTACAGTGTATAAAAAATCAGAAAATCAAAAATGTAAGACCAATTTATTTAAAACCATAATCACAATAAAACATTTTGAACAGTAAATCATTTTTATTTATTGAAGTAGGCCATAAAATATTTCAGATTCTTATTTAAAATGTTTTTGTGTGTTTTCTTTTTTCTTTTACAATAAAACCAAGCTCAAGTGCAACCGGGTTTTGTCTGTTTGATTATTTTATTATTATTATTATTATTATCATTATTATTTTGTATACCAACAATGATGTTGTGTAGTGTAAATCATTCTTTTAAATTACTTTAACAGTCAACCATTTTTAATCAACCATTTTTAGAGCAGGCAGTTAAAGGGTTAACAATATCATTTGCCCTTTTTTTTTAATGACATATTAACTAACTAATGACATCAACCCAAGACTAATTAATAGAGGTTTTCCTATTGTGTTTTATAATGGTGCACTCTAAAAACAAATGTTGCTGCCTTCATTTTTTATTTTTTTTAATCAAATTAAGTTTTCTAGTCATCTCTACTTATATTAATTAAACTGACTAAAAATACTAAGCTAAACTTTGCATGACTTGTTGAAAAAAATTATGAAATCTTATTAACTAATCTTATTAAATGAGTTGAAGCAAAATAAAAAAAAAGATTGTTGTCTTGACTTTCTGTCATTAATTGTTTACAGTGTGTTTGTAAAATAAATGAGTAAAGTCTGTGGTAAACATAGCTTGACTTGAACTGCACAGACTCACACCCTAAACTGACCATCTGACCACACACACATATGCATGCAGGCTGTAAAATTGTGTAGGCCTATATAATTAAAAAAAACATTATAAATATTATTATGATACAAATTACATTCAGTCAAAATAGTACTGCAGTCAACATTTCTAGTATTTTACAGAAATATTGTTCAAATAATATATTGTTAATAAATAGTAAAACAAATACCAGTAAAATACTATATGCACATGTGCATATTTGGAAGATTTCTTTATTTTAAACAGGCAGTTTTTTTAGTTTCAGACCAACTTTAGCTGAAACACATTAAATGGATTGAGGTAAAGTTGTTTTTTTACTCGCACATTCGTTCAGTGACAACTTGTGAAATGCTCCCTATATTGTTTACCATCATTTGATTTCAGACCGAACATTCAAAGTATTAAATAGAATTAAAACATTCAAACACTCAAGAATCATTTTAAGATAGCATGAGTTTTAGTTAGTAAAAAAGTCATTCATTCATTTTCTTTTCGGCTTAGTCTCTTTGTTAATCCGGGGTCGCCACAGCGGAATGAACCGTCAACTTATCCAGCGCGTTTTTTTACGCAACGGACGCAACCCATCCCTGGGAAACATCCACACACACTCATTCACACTCATACACTATGGACAATTTAGCCTACCCAATTTACCTGTATCGCATGTCTTTAGACTGTGGGGGAAACCAAAGCACCTGGAGAAAACCCACATGACTGCTGGGAGAACATGCAAACCCCGCACAGAAGCGCCAACTGACTCAGCTGAGGCTCGAACCAGTGACCTTCTTGCTGTTAGGCGACAGCACTACCTACTGCGCCACTGCGTCACCCTAGTAAAAGAAAAAAGTATTTATTTAAATATAACAATTTGTTTATTTTAAAAACAGAATTTCTTATAGATCAAACCCCATAATCATATTAAAATTATTTAGATTTCATGTAGATGATGTTCTAAACTTAGTTAAATAGTGTACATACAAAAGAGTAACTGATGACAAAGCTTTTAATTCCACAGTGATAGTAGCAATGGGCATAGCAGCAAAAAAATAAATAAATAAAAAAAATTAGATATACATGCCAGATGAGACAAAAGTGTTTACCTTAAGCGAAAGGCGGTAGCTTGCCACCAAGACAGTTTAGTGTGGGTCTGAATTAAAATCTGGAACAAAGACAAAATGGATTAAAACTTTATTTTTTATATCAATGCAAAAAAGGCATTCATACTCACAAGAGTTGAATAAACTCAGAATGCTAAAACTCAATTCTTGAGGAAATAGTTTACAAATTTCTTTTAGAAAGAAGTTTATTTTTTCATATTTATCTTAACTATGTTTAATATTAAATTTAAATAGATATCACTATTCTCCCACCATGAGTCCCACCAAAAACACAACTCAACAATTAACATAAACATTAACATAAATAATCATGCAGTTTAATAGTTTCTCCTGAAAATTGCTGCAGTCTATTAAAACAATAGAACAGTCTACGAATTGATTGAACAGGGTTTAATGACTAGCTAAATAAATAAACGTTTCCTTGAATGAATCTGAATTTAAATCCATTGTTTTTTTTTTTTACCTCGAATCACGTTGTAATTCATTCATAGTTAAAGCATCACACTCAAAAAGGTCATTTATTCTGTTGTGATCGTTTCTGTATGAAGCAGCAGTGATATCTAAACAATAAACATAGCTTTATGGTTCATTATTTTGAGTAGTTTGTGATGCGGTGACGATGGGCTCTCTCTAGCAGTTTGCTGACTTTTCTCTTTTGTCGCTGAGAAATGTTCACGTGTGCTTATCGGGATTCGGGACCATTGCAAGGTTACAGCTGCGTTGCAGTTCAGCGAGAAATTTGCAGCTTCTTCACCAACCAGTTCCGGACAAAGTACATTACCAGTTCAGCGTTCGGGTGGGGTAAGGTGCTCAAACTTCACGCAAAGCCCGCTCTGACGCACCTCTATAGCGGGCAATGGCCGGCGAAACTAACCGCGCTCGCCTCAGACGCAGCACGGGCACTCACGAACCGGGCAGCTGGCACATTACAGAGGGCCCTAGTGTGACTACACCCTGGATGACGCGACAATAACTTAGGGTTTACTCGAGTGATGTTGTGGACTAAAATCATGTACGGTTAACGTTAAATAGATCCACTTGTTAGACCTTGACAATAATGTAATAACGTAGGCTACATGCGGGTCACAGAATTGCCGAACGTGATTCGCGCGTGGGCCGCCTGTTGAATAAAGCTAACCTTGGATTATAAACTCTATGATTTATGAGATGATACTATGAAGACAAATGATACGAATACAAATGCAAACCTTTATTTCGCCTGAAATGCCGAAGACGGTCTGCTCGAAATGCGCCTTCCTCCTCCTGCCGTGATCCAAAAATGCCCGCGAAAGATGACCCAGCAGGTGGGTTGTTTTGACTCAGCTTCACTGAAGTACGGTGGGAGATGTGCAGCTTTGATTACTAGGGTTGGGCATCTAAGCTATAATGCCGATCCGATACGCATCTCGATACAAAGAATACGATCCGATTAGCGATACATTTATGACATATTGCGATGCAACACGATACGATTTACACCCATATCACGATACGATGCGATAATTCAGCACTAACTAATTAGATCAAGTTTAAGAGATGATGTAAGAAAGGATGCTGTGCCATTGAATGAGTTTGATTATTTATTAACCAAGTAAAACCAAGACTTTTTTACAAACTGGCTTTTCTCTCAGAGCCAGAGTGTCAGTTTACAGTAGAGGGCCATTTTAGAACCTATAGCACATATTTAAGTATTTTCAAGATAAACAGAATGTATAAGTGCAATATATATTATAAATGTATATATTTGCACTCTTTCAACATAAAGGTTTACCATTGCACAACAAGAATTGTGATTTAACTTTTCAACTATGAAAACAAGTTTTACAAAGATATTTTGTGCCACTGAATATTCAAAACTTAAGGTCCTGAACTAGCAGTGTTATGCTGCTTTGAAGCATCGCTGTCACTGTAAACAACACGCTAATAAAAATATAAATAAATAAAAATGAACAGGAGGTGTTTAAAACCTTCGTTCTCCGTGACACTAGGCTGAATATCTTTGCAGATGAACAATGCAATAGCATTCGTTATTGGCCTAGAGTGAGCAGAACTGTTGCGCATGGAGAAAACTTTCAATGCTTTTCTCACCACTTTTGGAGCTGGTAGCTACAGTTGAAGCAGAGCAGGAAGCCGGGGATGCAGGAACACTGGAAGATGCTTCCACAACACCGAGGCGCCGCTTCAAGTGAGATATCAGATTAGTCGTCGTACTGCCCGTGTATTTTACAGATGCGAGGCACATTTTGCAAATTGCATCTGTCCTGTCAAGTCGTCCATCCTTTTTGCAGAATCCATAATTTTGCCATACTTTAGATTTAAAACTCAGTGAGGAAAAAATGTTTGTTTTGCTTCTCGCGCTTTCTGAGGGCGCACCACTAGCTTCATCCGCACACCTGATACACTGAGTAGTAGTGTAAGTGTACACATCCGCAAGCCCTTTGCTAATGCATACTTTATGTAGGTCGATTAAATTATGCGCCAAAAACAGGTTGACAACACTTGTTAATAAAAAAAAAATACATTCTATATTAAAAATATAAGTTGTATCTTGGAAAAAACGATGCATCTCGCAAAAATCGATGCATCTCGATTTGCTTCCAAAATTTCATTCATCCTCTGCTGCTCTACCGATGCACTCGCATCGTGCACGCGCATGACCGCGTATCGATTCATATCGGTTAATCTTCCCATCCCTATTGATTACAGGTATACAAAAGGTGGTAGTAAGAAATTTTAAAATTCGGTCTGACCAAGGGCTGCTATGGGCATAAATCTCATTTTAATAATATGAAAATGCAAGGAATCTGCGTTTAAGTTACACTATTTTCATAGCTTTTAAACAAATTAGTATTATAGCTGTCAGTATTACGTTATGTCTATAAATGTTTGGAGAATTATATATATATATATATATATATATATATATATATATATATATATATATATATATATATGTATATATATATATATATATATATATATATATACATATATATATATTATAAGAAGATTTGTAATATTCCCAAGGACAGACTGCGGAACATGTGTGAGGCTGGGGAAGGCTTGGCTTCCCCTGGTCAGAGACCACGGAGATAGCAGCAAAGGAAAAACTGCACTGAAAACAAGACAACTTCCGCATTGAAGAATAAAGTCACTACATGTATAAGTATACCGATACCCCAACACATAATTCAAAGCACAAAAAGCCGGAATATCAAGCAAGACAAAAAGTAACGGATCTAAGAAACTGTAAGAGGGTGGATTAATCGTTTGCATGCCTGGGTCTCTGTTCATGGTCCTCGGGGCGTGGTCAAAGCATACCGGCCGGATCGTCTGTCAATCAAACGGCCAACGGAGGTTGACTTTGGGCGAGTTGTATCAGTCCACGGCCCTTTATGTGTCCCCCAGGCCCGCCTTGCACTCCCACGTCCTAGTACAAGGTATTGTTTGGCGTTTTCGACATGATTTCCAAACAGAAGGCGGAAAAAGACAGGTCTACGCAGCAATCCCCTTGATTGGTCGTTCGTTGCCGCAATGCATTGTGGGAAGCACACTTCGCCCTTTAAAACGGCTACAAATGCAATAAAATTAAGATTTAAACAAGCAAAAATGACAGCACATTGCTCGAAGAGCTGGGTGGCGTCTACCTTTGCAGTCTAGGCGACGGTTGAAAATGTGGCCCACCGTTGATGAGAAACAGCGCTTCTACCGCAAGTATAAATGCAAGTAGGTGTGAGTGCTCGATTACGGACCCCGGGCTCGGCTGCGGCTGTTCAAATTCAAGCTCTTCCAAAGTGACCCAAAACACGTGATATCAATTGGCAATCAAGATTCGGCCCAAGTTTCGGACCCAAATGCAGCCGGTGGGGCTCGGGGCCACTTTTGATTTCTTTTAACATTTGTACCCAGGGCCGGCGCGTCCATAGAGGCGACCTAGGCGGCCGCCTAGGGCGGCAGAATAGAGAGGGCGGCGTCTATTACACCTTCCTTATGCCTAGTTCACACTAGAGGATTTTAAGCCTGATTTGAGCCCGATTTGGAAGTTAACGAGCTCGCCGACATATTGGGCTGTGATCGGGAAGAAATCTGCTGGTGCTCGACGCTCGCCGCTCTTTATGTGTGAACTAATGAACAGCGCATCAACGAGGCTCGCTGACGCGTCGCCGACACCTCGCAGATGGAAATCCAACATTCAGCAGTCGGATGGGGCCAAGATGGCGTCGTAGCAAGTTGCTTTTGCTGTAGCTCTTAAAGTTTGCTCAGACCCGGGAATAAGTTCATGTTCAGGAACTAACTCAAATATGTTGCAAAAGTTATGAGCTAAAAAGCTATGGTTCTATTAGTTTATTTTCTTTTTTAGTTTTATGTTTGCTGAGTTTGAAAGACGAGTGCTTTTGATAGCTATATTTGCTAACTTAAACGTGTTGCTAAAACTGCTGCAAAGACTGTGGACGAAGAAGAAACCGTAGTAGCAATACACAGCTATGCAAGGAGAAATCTAATTTCTGAAATGGATATACAGCCTGGGCAATTTGTGTCTTTACCTGAAACACCCGAACCAAATCCTGCCAAAAAAAGTAAACCAAGCTCTGACAGTCCTTCGGTGAGTGATGCAACGCTAATGAGATTCTTGCAGAGGATGGAAGCCATGCACTAAGAGACTTTGCGCCGAATTCATGGGGTTGAAAAAACGGTACTTGAAAACTCAAATTCTATTAAACAGATAATCAACTCCCTCGAGTTCCAAGGTGAAGAAGTAAAGTGCCTGAACGAAAAATCCAAAGTTCAAACTTCGTGAGAGGTGTAATTATTTGGACGCATACAAGAGAAGATGGAATTTACGTGTTGCTGGCGTTCCAGAAAAAACAGGGGAGAATGTAAAACAGATGATCATCGACCTCTTTAAGCAGGTTTCACCAAACATCGCAGCAGAGCTGCCCGTCGGAGTAGACATCGCGCACCGCTTGGGACTGAGATCTGCTTCAGAAAAATCCCCTCGCCGCATCATAGTCCTGTTTTCATCGCGATCACAACGGGACAGAGTTTGGAATGATGCCAAAACGTCAAACTATCTCAAGGAAAAGAAAATTAAGATCTTTGAGGATCTTTCACAGCAAGATAAGGATGCAAGATCTCTCCTGTGGCCGATGGTAGAGAAAGCAAGACAAGAGGGGAAGAGAGCTGGCTTTCACGGTCCTTTTGCTGTGATTGAGGGTAAAAGACTGACCGCTAAAGATGTAGCAGCTAACATTTAAAGCATGGTACTTGCTTAAAAAGCAACCTTTTCTGTTAGCAATTAGCCTCATAAATGTAAAGAGTGAATCTAAATCTAGTAATATTATTATTTTAATTATTATTTATTTTATTTTATTATATACATATGTTTATTAAGAAGTGTTAAACTTATTGCACAAAAATGAATCTAAACTATTGGATAACTTTTTGTTTTTTATTTTTTATAATTTTTTTATTTTTTATTTATTTTTTATTATTATTCAAATGTTTTGTTTTATTAATATTTTTATTATAATATATAATAATTCTTTACTAGACTTCTAGGAAATTTAACCACAATAACAATGTTAGTTATTTACTGAACTTGTACAGAAGTTATTTTTTTACTTGTAGATTATTCCCGGGTGGGTATTTGTCGTTGATTGCCTGTCTTTGATATAAGTAATATAAACAAGTACATTTTCTTTACTTCACAGGTTCTTTTTTATTTTAGTTAGTTTTCCTGGTGTTCCTGTTTAAATGTCATTGTCATTAATATCCTTTAACGCCAGGGGTCTCAGGGATAGTGTCAAAAGGAAAGCACTTTTTTTGTTCGCTAAAAAGCACAATTCAGATTTTTGTTTGATTCAAGAATGCCATTCTACTAATGATGATTACAGGTGGTGGAAATCTCAGTAATGATATTTGAAATGATATTTGGTGTTCACATGGCACAGAACACTCGGCTGGTGTAAGCATCTTCAGAAATAAATATGGAGGGGAGATATTAGGGTCAGATTCAGATAGCTTGGTTCACTTTCTTGTATTAGTGATTTCACTTAACCAACAAACTGTAATTCTTGGGAATATATATGGATACAATACTTCAACAGATAATAAAATTCTTTTTGATAAATTAGATGAAAAGCTTACATATTGGTCTGTGAGGGACCGAGCCAGCACATACAGTAAGGGGCATACAAAAAAGAAGATTTTCAAAAATAATTATTTTTAATAAAGTCAAAAAGGTTCACAAAAAGTTCAAAAATAAATTAATGAAATAATGAAATCAATTGAAAGAACAATAAATAGGGATGGCTGACGTGAAACTGATGTTTTGACACAGTGTCGAGATCCCGAAGCGCAAGTGTTTCGAATCACTGCACCGAAGCATGATCCGAAGCACCCAAGTCACGTGACTAAAGTGTTTCGAAACACCTAGTCACGTGACTAAAGCGATTCAAAGCATCGATCAGCTTAGAAACGTTTCGAGACCTGGTGAATCCTAATTTGACTGCCAAGGTCTCCAAATTATCTCTGTCTCAAATGGCTTAGAGCACTGTGGGTTTGCTTATTGATTCTATGCTTAGCATGATGTTTTGGGTTCGAATCCCGACTTCGAAATCATGGTTTTTTTGTGTAGCCTAAATAGGATACAGCTACAGTTACGCCATCAATTTAGCATCATTTTTGTAACACTGTAAAACAATAATAAATATTTTTACAGTATGGTTGGGTTTAGGGTTTGGGTAGACATTAATAAAATACAATAAATGGGAAATTTAATGAATAATATAAATAATTCTTGATAACTTCAGGCCACCGTTTTTGATCTAGCAACAACCCTGTTTTAAGACAAAAACAAGACATATTTATTCACAAATTGTTTATTCGGATATCAGACCAATGTTGAAACAAAAAGATACAAGAGCAAAGCATTACCAACTGGTATTAAAGCATTTTAAAACAACTGGCTTCGAAACCTAGTACTCCTGCATGGATGTCTAACACCTTAACCACTGTACTATGTCACTTGAAGAATTCCACTTTCACAAAGTGGGGTTTAATCCCTCAATTTGTTCAATCGTTCTTTGCTGAAGCTGTTTCAGTGCAATATATATAAAAAATGACCACTAGATGTCATTGTAGAGTGAGGTTTCGAAACGTTTCGAAGCTTCGACACATTTGCTTCGACTGTTTCAGTGTTTCACGAAGCCTCGCTTTGCCCACCACTAACAATAAACTAAACAAGGAAAACAAACTTGGGTTCAAACCAAACAAATCATGTCTAAACCAAAAACAGAACTCCCTGAAATGACAAGACAGACCACATTTATAGCACAGGGACTAGTCAACATTAAACAAGGGGGAGACAAAAACATACAATTTACAAATACAATAAACTAAGCCAAACATCTAAATACAAATCTAAATATAAGTTAAATAAATTATAAATAAGGCAAAACTAAATATAAATCTGAATAAACAAACATTGCAAATCATTATTAAACCTAAACTAAACATGAGCTCTCCCTCCAAGCCATTAAGCCAATGGTATCGGCAGGCGGAACCAAAAGACAGCATCTTGCGGCACGTCGGACCTTTACTTGGGCGGACCACACCAGGAAACTCTGTTCCTCGTCGGCACTGCAGCCCGGTAACTTAAACTCAAAAGAAAACCAAAATAACAAAACATACAGTACAGATAACTGATTTTGTGTGCACCCAAAATTGTAATAAATGTACTGTGAATAATAAAGAAAGGTAATGAGAAACTGAAAGTGTATGTGTCTTATTTAAATCAGATATGAATGAAACGAAATGTATAAACACAATAACTGAAATTGTGACCAATAAATAATCTTAAATGAATATGTATAACGTGTGTGTGTGTGTGTGTATGTTTGTGTATGTATGGTTGCGTGCATGCCTCACTCTCAATGTGTGGCCACCACACTGGCCATCACATGGTCAAACAAATTCCCTAAAGCATTTATCATTTTAGGTGGAGATTTTATTGTATTTATTAACAATTTATTAGACAGATATCCCTCAAAAAGCGCAGCTTGTTCAAGTCCAACTCTATTAGACCTACGAGACAAATTTGAGTTGGTAGACATTTGGCGAGAGAGATTTCCTAATAATGTGGAGTATACCTGGTCCAACAAAAGTGGCTCAAGTCAATCCCGAATTGATTTTTGGCTAATCTCAAAAGATATGGCTAAGTTTGATCTACATACTAGCATTCAATGTACACCTTTGACTGATCACAAAACTATCTTACTCAATACACCATTAATGGCAGATTACAAAATGGATCATAAGAGAGCCTCTTTGTGGAAATTGAACAGCTTGATATTAGAATCAGATGATGTAAAGGATAAAATTAAAGAGTTAATTGCTAAATATTGGAAAACAGCCACAACTCAAAATTCATTTTGTTCACATTGGGAGCTTCTTAAGTTTGAAATTGGTGTTTATTTAAGAAAAGTTGGAGCCGATTTAGCTAAAAAAAGAAAGATTCTTGAAGACAGCCTGATCAGTAGTTTATCTAAAACTTCTAATTTCGATGTCATGTCGTTAGAAGAAAAATCTGAAATGGTAGCTTTACAAACAAAATTAGATGATTTATACTTATCAAAGGCTAGGGGTGCTTATATAAGATCTAGAAAAAAATGGCTTGAAGAGGGAGAACTTAATTCTGCATATTTTTTTAAACTGGAAAAGCGAAATTATTCCCTTTCAACAATTGAACAACTACGTATTAATGGAAATATTGTTAAAGATCCTAAGGAAATAGCTGAATTTAGTGCTAGCTTTTATACAAATCTTTATAAATCAAGATGCTCAGAAGACCTTTTCCTCATTTATGGACTCAATTAACTATTTAAAGCTTATATCTGACTGTGAATTTTGTGATGGCAATATAACTTCGGAAGAAATACAAAGTGCAATTAAGAGTTTAAAAAATAATAAAGCCCCTGGGTGTGATGGATTTATAGCAGAGCTGTATAAATTGTTTGCTGATGATCTTACTCCATTTTTATCAAATGTTTTAAAAGAAAGTATTGAAAAAGAAACTTTATCTCCTACGTTGACACAAGGTGTCATCACACTAATTCCTAAACCTAAGAAAGATCTTAACAATTTGGACAATTGGCGACCCATCACACTCCTTAACAATGATTATAAGATTTTTGCCACAATATTTGCCAAAAGAATTAAAAATTGTTTAGATGCTATTATAGATGAGACTCAATCAGGATTTATGAGGGGGCGACACATAATGAATAACATCAGGCTAGTTTTAGATTTATTGGACTATAATGAGTTGGTGGAACATAATAGCTTTATTCTTTTCCTAGATTTTTATAAAGCTTTTGATACAATTGAACACAATTTTATTTTTAAATCAGCAGAAAAATTTGGTTTTGGTAATTTTTTTTTGTAAAGCAATAAAAACACTTTATTACAATTGTAGTAGTACAATTAAATTAAAATATGGCACTTCTCCCAGATTTTATTTATCACGAGGTATAAGACAAGGGTGTCCATTGTCTCCTTATTTATTTTTATTAGTTTCCCAAATATTCGCTTCCTTTATATCTAATAGTGGTCTTAATGGTATTCGTATAGCTGACAAACAAATTCTCATCAGTCAATTGGCTGATGATACCACGCTTTTTCTGCAAGATGTTAATCAAATTGCTGTAGCCCTTAAATATATCCAGATATTCTCTAAAGCATCAGGCCTATCCTTGAACCTTTCAAAATGCGAGTTAATGTCCATCAAAGAATGTAATCTATCTGAAATTTGTAATATTAAAATCAGAAATCAGATATCTTATTTAGGTATTATAATAACAAAAAATGAATTAGAAAGAGGCTCTTTAAATTTTAATCCAATAATTGAAACAACAAAGAAAAAACTTAATATGTGGCTCCAACGTGATCTGTCCTTAAAGGGTAGAATTTTACTATCTAAAGCTGAAGGTTTATCAAGGTTAACATACGCTGCTCTCTCCTTAAATGTTGATTCAGCCACTCTTAAAAAAATTGATACTATGCTCCTTAACTTTGTTTGGAAGAATAAAACTCATTTTATTAGGAAATCTGTACTCTGGAATACTGTAGAGAAAGGAGGCTTAAACTGTCTTGATTTCACAACATTAAACAATACCTTTAAAATAAATTATATAAAGAGCTGTCTCAATAACCCATTGTCTATATGGAATCTTATCCCTAATGTAATTTTTTCCAAATTAGGTGGATTCAAATTTTTATTAATCTGTAATTATAATATTTTGAAAATCCCCATAAAATTGTCTTATTTTCATAGGCAAATGTTATTAACTTGGTCCCTCATATTTAAACACAATTTTACACCTCATTCATATATAATTTGGAATAACAAGAACATCTTGTATAAAAACAACTCTATATTCTTCAATAACTGGTTTAAAAATGATATAATTTATGTGTCTCAACTTTTCAACGATAGGGGTTTACTTTGTAACTACTCTGAATTTTTAGTTAAGCACGGAATTCCCGTAAGCCCAAAAGACTTCACTATTGTTGCTGATGGTATTCCACAAGGTGTTTTTATGCTTTTTAAAGGACTTTCATTTCCAATTACTTTTCATTCAGCGGACCTTTGGAAAACATTTATTGGTAAAAACTGCCTTTCTTTATCTAAATCAAAATGCAATAAGAAAATAAGAGCCCTGTTTCAGGAAGATTTTGTTACTTTGCCTTATGTAATGTCATATTGGATTGGTTTTGTGAATGTTATTTCCTGGAAGAAAGTTTGGACATTACCCCACAAATTTTTTATAACAAACAAAATAAGAGAAGTTACCTTTAAACTGATTCATAGATGCTATCCAGACAAGTGTAATCATAAAAGACTTAAGAATGATATTAACACCAACTTTTCATTTTGCTTAGTGAATCCTGAGACGTCTGTTCATTTATTTTGGACTTGCCCTCATTTAATGACATTTTGGTGTGATGTTCTTGATTTTATAAAAGTTTATGTGAAGGCAGATTTTGAATTTACATATAAGAATGTTATATTTGGTTTTCATGATTGTGAAAAGGAAAATAATACCTATTTCATGAACCTTGTTTTTTTGTTGGCCAAATTTCATATTCACAAGAGCAAGTTTTGCAAGTGTAAACCTTTTTCCCTAAATTTAAAATTGAAATGAAAATGTATTTTGAGTGTATTGAAGGATCAACCAACTTAAAAGCAATACGAACGCGGACTTTGATTAAGGACTTGGCACTTATCTTGGACTAAATGACTAAAAACCCCTGGATTGTTGCTGTTTGATTCATGACATTTGTTGTTATTGTTTTTCAAGCATTCAATAAAAATAAATAAATAAATAAAAATAAAAGAAATCCAACATTCAGCACGCTAAATATTCCAGAGCAGTCGGCCGACTCGACCCCACGTGTGGTCAGATGTAGTAACGAGCTGCAGCCAATGAGAGAGCATATCAGCATGAGCTGAATGCCTGTGTGTTCAGGAGCTCAGCAGAAACATCTGTGATTGGTCAGAACGGACATCGGTGCACTCGCTTCATTCTGCGTTAGCACAGACATGAGAGTAGGCTATATTAACAGTGGAACTAGAATTCTGTAACTATTAGAATTACCATACTGCTCATTCTGACCGTTCTCATATAAAACGCCATATTGTCACAACATATTTACATTCAAAGCTATTATTGAGATATTAAAATTAAGCTTTGAATGTTTGGCATCATATTTAATGACACCATTACCCTAAAAGTATAATATTTTTTGGTAATACAGCCTATAAATATGTAGTTAAGATACTAAAACACTTAAAGGCTTGGCTTTCATTTTCACTTTCAAACAGGAGCTATTTAACAGCACAGAATATGCTGTTTTGAAAGATATCTGAAGTAAATTGATGTTTTTGCCATCAGAAAGTTTTATGTAAGCAGGAATTTGCCAGGCAAGAAAATGCACACACATTTAAAGTCACAGCGAAAAGTATCAGACATGCATGCAGTCATTTTGACCAATATGGTAATTTAAGGCAGAAATGCTCCGTACTATGACAGCGGGGCATTAAATAAATGCATATTTTCCGTGGAGCTGGCGATTTGAGAAAGTCTGCGATTTTATTTGACAGAAGAAAAAAAAAACATGATTGGCGAAAAAAAAACAGCTTATGCCGGTTATTAAAAAGAATCAGTCAGTGTTTTCGTTTTGTAATATAAATTAATTATTGAAGTGAAAATAATTTAGGGCAGTCCTATTTATTTTATTCATTTTATTTAGTTCTTCTCTTATTCTGTTCTTCTGTGCTAAACACTGCAAGTGCGTAAAGATGCTCTGTTGTTTTGTTCTATTATTAATATGCTAGCACAGTGGTTCTCAAACATTTTTCATCAAGTACCACCTCGGAAAAAAATTGTCTTTGCAAGTACCACCATAATGAGTTTTGAAATACAGTAGCGTATTAGGTCTAGTAAAGCAGCTTAAGCTCTGTACAGTTTAAAAAAGAAATAACTCCTGGTTTGTTAGCACCTGGATATGTTGCCTAGACCTCATAAATATAGGCTTTATGTCATCATATTCGTATATAAATAATTTTTGATAATTTCTTTAAATATATGTAGCATGTACATATTACATATTTGATTCATCCGCGTACCACTAGAAGGAAGCCTGCGTACCACTAGTGGTACACGTACCACAGTTTGAGCAACACTGTGCTAGCATATAAAAATAAATTAGTATTTTAAAATGCATTATTTAATGTGTCAGACACAAAATAGACACGTCAATTTGTTTAATATAAAATTAATTGTAATCTGACCAGTTAACCGTTAATAACCGATTAATGAGCGACGGTTGTCGGTTAGCAAAATTAACCGAAATGAGCATCCCTAATTAATACATTATAATTTTGGAACAAATACAGAAATACAAAATAACAGGGCATGGAACTTTAATCATACCTCTGAATGGGGGAAATTTTCTTGCACATTTAACTGCTGTCTTCCAAGTCCAGCCATAGTGAGATGTAATTCTGCCTCTCCTTTTGGTGTTTTTTCATGCTGTTTGTCCAGCAGGTAAAAATACATTAATAAGCTTTTACATTTCCACTTATATGGTGCAAAACAGCTTTTCCCTCTACGCTCCTCTCGGAAAAACCCAGGAAATGACCTACAAATATTTTCTCATTAGTGTAGGAACAATTTCTATTAGAGAAAAAAACACATTAGATTCTTCTACACATACAGTCATCCACTGAAACTCACACCTCATTTCTTGCTGAACTGACTGGCTCTGAAAACTTGATGTTGTCCTCTCTCTCTGTGTTGAACTAATCTCTCTTAGTTGGTTTGTGTTCTCTGGTGATCTTAGGGTGTTGGTGAGCCTCGACACCAGGCTTTGAGCAGCAGATATTATTTCACCAAATGGAACCTGATAAACATTAACATAAAATTAAGCTGTAAGTCATGCAGAATTATGATTGACAATGGTTAAAGAGGGTAGACAGACAGACAGACAGACAGACAGACAGATAGATAGATAGATAGATAGATAGATAGATAGATAGATAGAAAGATAGACAGACAGAACGATGGATGGATGGACAGATTTTATTTAGGTTTTAATGCCATATCAGCAGCATTGGCTATATTCATGGCAAAAAACATGTACAAAATATACAATTTATAATCATATCATATCAGTTAGCATATCAGTTAGCATGATGACGCTCATTGCAGTTAGTAAACAATCTTAGCAAACATACATTTTAAAATAACAACAAAAAACATACAAGTAGCAAGCAACAACACTGAAAACAGTCATATACAATCTTTTAGTTAGATTAAAGATAAATATTGTAAAACACCTTTTCAAACAGCTCACTTCAAATATTTCCAGAATAAAAACATTCTCCAATATCATTTAAAAACACAATGTGTATTTTTACATGATATTAGAGAACGTTTTTATTCGGGAAATATTTTAAACATATTAAAATGTTTTATCGGTAAAATATTTTTACACAAGTCACCAATAGGTATTTCTTCCCCTTTTCATAAATATGCGAGTGTAAGCCATGAGTGTCTGATGCTACATCTTGTATGAACAACCTGGTCATGTCTATTTTCAAAATGGTAATTATTCCTTTCATTAATTAATGGATTAACTTCATACCATGTGTTTTTCCTACATTCATCCCATTCCATCTGCCATTTCTCATTAACATACAGATTTAAAACAGGTTTAACATCAGACACAGGAAGTTTACGTTCTGTTATCTCCGACTTCTATCTTCCTTTATCATGCTTTATCTGCACGCTCATTTCCAACTAATCCCATATGACCAGCCTGGTATCCAGCAGAAAATAATATCAAAGTCTTTAGTCTTTAAAAGGTCCACTTTTTCTATTATGCTAAAAATCTTAGTATGATCAGTTTTCATAGATTCAAGTGCTTGTAAGCAGGACATAATCTGAGCTAATTAAAAACAGACAGACAGATAGATATTGGGCATTTTTCTAATACTAAGAAACGAGTCTTATGTTGAGCAGGTAGATTTGAGGAAATAGTCACTATATGAGACAAAATATACTTTTTTGGCTATTTGCTCAAATTATTTAAGTTAGGTTACTCTACTTTAGATATGAATTCTCTTCATAAAGACTTTGTAAATTGCTATAAATATATAAAAACGTCATTTCTGCTTAGTAATGTGGATTGCTTACTTAAAGATAATATAAAAACGTATATCTGAACATATAATCTTCTCTCATAAATCAATGAGGAGCTTAATTATTCAGCTTTCAGATGAAATACCAGTGTTTAAATGACTGCCCCTCATGATTTACGCCCATGGGTCCGGGTCACTTATTTAACCAATTGCTAATCTGCACAGACTTTATTACATTATTCAATATATTTTCCCACTCATTCGGTGATAATAAGATAAATTAACGTAGATCTCAAGTTTTTTAAACAATTGATGGATTTGATTCAGTGTCATAAAAATAAGCAAAAACCCTCAAATATTTAACTTGCCTTTTGCTGATATCTTCTTTATAATAGATCAATAATCTATCTGGCTTTCAAAAACACTTAATCAACAGATGCCATGTTATAGTTAAACACCGTTAAGTGATTCACTGAGAAGTTCTGCGCTCGCTGCCTGTCAAGTTCACTTACGTTATGCTAACTTAGCTTGCTATCCTCGGCCCGATCTTAATTTTGATTCTGTAAAATGTCTAAGAAACACAGCGAAAATGGACCTCATTAAGTCTCAACCTTTATTACAGCTCATGGAGGACATTTCTCAAAGAGGGATTAACAAAAGTCTTACCTGAGACGGTGTGTGGGAGCTGCCCAGACATTTTGTTCCGCGGGCTTCCTTCAGTCAGGATTCAGGATCTCATCACGCAAGCGCACTGTTGTGATCGATTACTCTGGCTCGTTTATTAATGCCTGCGACTGCGGTGATGTATTTTGACAGTGGACTGTCGCTGTTTGATTCGTACTCTTCGTGTCCGTGGTGAAACTATTTCGTGTCTGTAAAGTAACGTTACAAGTTATGTTTCGTTTTCCTTTGCGGTTTCATAATTGCAGATGCGTGAATTTTATAATTATAACAGAAATTTTATTCCATAGGTTAGCAACTTCACGTACTGCCGCCAAGACATCCTCGTTTCCATGACAACTAACATTAGACTCCGGAGCTTTCGATTTCTTAGCAGCAGACTTCTGGACAAGAGTCAAAGCATCGTGATTACGTATTGCATTGTAAATTCAGTGCAGAGCTAAAGGCCGATGCAGAGTCCTCAAATTAATCAGCCGTGTTGGACCCGTCAAATATCAATCATGCCAGGCCTTGCGTGATTAACTTTATTCTTCCCTCTTTTCCCCATGCAGAGATGGCAAAAGAGTTGTATAAGGTCCACGCGTATTTTATAATGTTATCACGAGCCCTAAACAGTAGGTTAATATGCCACTTCACCTTTTACACCCTGAAGAATAAACGCGAACACCTGTACCTACATGACCCCCATCCAGACGCATGTATTGAGGAACTCTTCATTTGATACTTAGACAAGGCAAAAACTCAGATAATTAACTGCAGTAAACTCATTTATACGCCCTAGAGAGCGTTATTTACTGCTAATAAATGGAAAAAAGTATGTTTCATGTTCCCGGTCCTTCCGGACAAAGAAGGCCGCCATGTAGACAGAGGATAGGGCCTTCTCCTGGTTCTGGTAGATTTGAATGTATTTTTAATGTTTGATTGATGTTGTTTAACCCTTGTGTTGCTGTTTCATACACACTGGGGTCATTTGGCCTCAACTTTCTCTCAGTTTCAGCGAATGGAGTGATTTTTTTAGTGACAAACTATTTTGACATATTTTGGAAAAAGGCTTTTGAATTAAAAAAAAGTTTCAAAAAACTTAATTCGGGGCAAATTGGCTTTGTTTATGTTGTTGGCTGTTACGGGTTAAATTGCTTTATTTTTATACTGTCTGTTCAGGCATAACTGGAAGCTGTCTCAAATGAACATGCTGTTTTTATCTTTCAGTGGAAGTAAAATATAACCTGAAAGAAAATATTGGAGCTGGCTGCTACGGCAATGTCTATCGTGGTATCAGAATAGTGGACGGCAAACAGGTAAGTCTATTCACCCTAGTCCAGTTTAGAGGACATCAACTTTGGAGAAATCATGTTTGATTGCTCACTCATGTTTAATTTTACTTTTCATCCACAGTTTATCATCAAGTCGACTTTTTCAGAAGTTGACAGCAATGTGGTAAGTCTGAAAACATCGTGCGTGATTCATATTTGAAGCATCACAAAATACATTTAATAGATGAGTCTGTCTGCGGCTGTGGTTATACAAATATCTACTGATCATTTTGTGATTCACTGCTGTTTTCTGTTTATTTATGGTTATGATGGGAATTAATATGTGCTCTGCCGAGTTTTGATGCAGAAAATTTAACTCTGCAGTTTAACAGTGACTTTATATACATATAACAGAAAAAAGTAGTCACATGCCAATATTCAATAATTCAGTATATCATAATAATGAACATGCACAATAATGAATAATTATTATTTACACTTTTAGAGTGTCTTTTAAGATTATTTTATTCTGCAACATGTTGAACCCTTATTAAGCCATTTATTTTCAAACATGATGCTTTTCTCATGTTAATCTGGGCTACGACTTTGGGAATTCAGAGACTGTTTGTCTTTTGTTCGTTAACTCTGTACAGTAAAGTCCTCTCGTTAACATCAGTTAATTTATCTAAAGTAGTTTAGTTTATACTTTATTATAGTGTTACCTATTATTGTACTTTATAATCTTTTTACATGTATTTAATAAGCAATACACTAGGTATTGTTGTAATCATACCTGATAAAGTAATCTGTTTCACAGCTCAGCTTAATATCTTGATAATATCAAAGCTTCCGCAATTCATCACATTAAAATCTAATACCGTCAGAAGCCGAATTACCAGATTTTTACATCACAATTGACAAAACCAGTACAGATAATAAACATCAAGCTCCCATAATGCATTTCAAAAGCATAAATAAACACACAGAAAAAAAACATGAATCACAAAATACGGAAAGCTGCTGATTTACAGATTTTCTTTTACAGTTATATTGAAAAACAGGATTACATGTTGTTGATATGCTAATGCTAATGTGCACTTTATCTTCAGCCTGGATATCCGTTACCCATACCAATCGAAGTGGCCATGATGACAATTGCGAGAGATCCCCCAAGCCCGCTGCTCATCAAGCTCCAGGAATGGTTTTTAGTTAAAGTGGAGAAATTGCCAAGAGGAGTAGGTGTATTTATACAGCACATTTCATGCACAATGCGCTGCAGGAGGGTTTGTCTCGTTTCTTATTGTCGTTTTAATTTTGTAAATTCAAATTCCTAAATCAAGAAGCATTTCTGGACATGTAAATAACTTTGTCTTGTTTTCAGAAAAGCTTGTGGGTTAATGATATGCCGGTGCGGTAAGCAAAATAAACTAATTTCTACTTTAAAATCTATCCTGAATGTAACTGGAAGCCAGTGTAAAGACTAGGCATGGGCCAATAACTGTTTTTAAGGTATGGAAAAGTCGAGGTTTTAAAACTGCCAAATTTTCTGTAATACTGTTGTGTGAGATATATTATTTACAGTTTTTTTAGGACAACGGTATCTCCAGCAGAATAAATATCCAAAAATGCTATTTTAAATAGTAAAGAAATCAGTGTTTTTGAAACAAATGAGGGCCGCAGAAGTCAATTAATCTTTTGAATTATTTAGCCTGACATGTTTACTGCCAAAAAAATATTATAAATCTATTACAAAATAAAATATATTGTTTTCAGAGGGGAACAAGTTTGTCTTTTACCCAGACATTCAAAAAGACTACATATTAGAGCAGTAATCACAATACCGTGAAATTTTGATCCAAGGTTATCATACCGCCACAATCTAATACCGGCCCATGCCTAGTAAAGACTGACCTGAGGACTGCTGTCGTGTGCTTTATTTTAACTCATTGCATCTGCTTACAGAAAGTGTGTAAGACAATAATGTTGGTGATGGAGTATCTCGGCCCGTGCAGAACACTGGAGGATTTCCTGCAGAAGCACCAACACCTGGAGGAGAGAGTCGCACATACGCTTATCCTGCAGATTGTCAAAGCAGCGCAGGAGTGCTTGAGGCGGAAAATTTGTCATCATGATATTCATGATTGTAATATCCTCGTCATCGACCCGCCTCTGCAAATCAAGCTAATTGATTTTGGCTGTGGGATGCACATCTGTCATGGTAAGTCAGATTATTTCAGGAGGAAGTCGAAAACATTCAATTAGTCTCTGAGACTCAGTTGAATGGGGCTTTACCTGAACTGCTTCCTCAACACTAAACCTCTCTTTCTGACAGATCCAAAGAAATACCCACCAGACACAAGGATATCTCCAAAGAAGGCGGTTAAAAACACAGTGAAGCAGCTGTTTGACATCATGCGGGAAATAGAAAAACAATGTTCCAGCATACCTGAAGGCAGGGCCGGATTAACCAATGGGCCTTATGGGCACAGGCCCAGGGGCCCGTGCGCACTTGGGGCCCCTGCGAGGGGGGAGAAAAAAAGACAATTTCGGAGTGTCTTTTTAGGCTAATTGCAAATAGCGCATCTAGTTGGACCAAGCTATTCAGGGTTTACGCCCATCAATGCCTGATTGATAGAGACAAGATGAGTAAAGAGCTGTGTGGTAATTCAGCAGCAGTGGCGCACCTTGTAAGGCGCACAGCATTATCTTTTGACGCGATTAATCATAACATCGGTTCGAATCCACCATCAGCTGAACTCGTGCTCCTTTTTTTCCCTCCCCATTACATATCAGATTGGAAATATATTTATTTTTAACAGGAAAGAAACATTTTTTTTAAATCATGCAAATGCGATATAAAGTCACAAGTGTCTCGTGGGTATTTAATAATGTTTAGCCTTATTATAGGCACCTGCCGCGCCTCCCTCTCTTCAAAAACTATATTGCTCAGACAACTGTATTTCCTCTGAGCAAAAAAAATCGCGATCACATATTAATATTAATATTATATTTAAATTGCCATTCTTTCTTTAACTAAACAGAATGCTGTAATTGGTTAAGCGCGGAAACGTCAGTTTTGTAATAACCCGCACTAAACTGAGCGGACTTTAGTGTAACGTTATATCTGTCATAGATCAAAAATGAGTGGACAAGTGGATTTAGCAAACGTGAGAGAAAGAGGACAGGAGGCATCTTTATTGAGGCATTTTCCATACACACCATCTTTAAACAGACCCGTGATCAGGAGAAAGAGGGTACAGAAGAAGACGGTATGGTAACTTTAAATGAGAAGCTAGCATTAACCAGGCGGAGGAGGCTAACGGCAGCGCAGCGCGGACTGGATTCATCGTGTGAGAGACAGACAGAAAAGGAGAGAGAGAGGGAGAGAGAGAGAAAGGCCCTGAAGAGGAGAGAGACGGGAGAGAAGAGGTATAGTGTCTGTGATTTCGGATACTTTTAGGTTTATAATCAAGTCTTCGTCACGAGAAGAGTAGAGAAAATACAGGGAGAGGAGGAGAGAGACAGTAAATCAGTGTTTGTATTATGAAAGACTCAGATTCATAGAACTCAGATTTATAAAACTGGATTGGAGAAGCATTGTGCGTTATATGCCATGGCAATAATATGCTTTATAAGTTTGTAAAAGCAATACATTAAAATACCCTTAAAAAAAAAATATATATATATATATATATATAGTTTTATTAGTATTTTTATTTAATGCTTTGAAAAATCATTTAAATCTTTGTAGACTATAAATGCATATGTACTATATATCATTTATTTAAATATGTGGGCAACAAATTATAGATTCATTTTATTAAAAAAATTATTATATTATTCTTATTTTTTTATTCAACTATAGGGGTGCGGCCAGGTAGGGGGCCTTACAAGATAATGTGCCCAGGGGCCCCTGAGTTCTTAATCCGGGCCTGCCTGAAGGTAAGAAGATGACTGGGACTGACACTGTTCATCCCTCCTGTTGACTTATGGGTCAGAATTGACCCTGGCCACATTTTACCAGCAGAAAAACCCAAAACAATGTTTTTCTTTATCTTGAGGTTTGGTGACGGTTTCTAAAATGAGGCCAACATTAGGAAAATATATATTATATTTTCATGAAGACTGAACATTAGGGCACAACAGGAGTCATTCATGTCAATATTGAGCTGTGTGTGTGTGTGTGTCCACCATTAACTAACTTTCTCTTTTAAAATGTTACAGAATTCATGGCATTTATGAATACCTGCATTACCCTTGGGGATGATGATCAGAGACTGCAAACAGTGCAGCAGATTCTGGATCAGCCATGGCTAAGAAACCAATAAAAATAAAGACTGTTCTAGATATGTGTAGTTTATGCTTTCCACCCTGAAAGAGGACCTGTTTTAGAGGAGATTTTGGAGCACAAGGGATTCAGCATGACACAGAGGCTTTCAGCAGCAGGAAATGGTTTCATTCTTCCATGTTTCATGTTTGTCATTTGTTGTTTTCCGCTTCTGCTTCCCAAATTCCTGCGAGGGTTGCAGTCAGAGCTGCATGTAAATGAGGGCCAGTTAAAGCCGCCATTAGAGTGACGTCAGCTTTCCTCCTCACCTGATTGGTTGGAGGGAGGAGGTGTCAATCTAGAGCTAATAGACCAATGGGGAGGCTTCAGCCGGCCCTCATTTGCATGCAGCTCTGACTGTGACACTTGCAGGAGGAAGTGCAGAATGTGGGAAGCAGAAGTTATGAATAGCTTTGAGAATGGGGGTCTTAATATGCTGGATTTCCGTACATTTAATAATACTGTCAAAATTAAATGGGACAAAAAAATATTCTCTAAAATCCAACATCAATCTGGAACTTTATTCCAAACTACATATTTTCTTAATTTGGATGGCTTAATTGTTATTACTCTGTAACTATAATGCTGATAAAATACCAGCTAAATTATCTCAATTTCATAAACAAAACTTCTTAATCGATTCAATACTCCCATCCCCCCTAAAGAATTTGCTGTCGTATTTGATGCCATACCATCTGGAGTTATTAGGTTAGTCCAAGGCATTCTCTATCCTTCTACTTCCCCCCTTGAGACGCTTCTACTACAAAGGTAGGAAAATATAGTTTCTCTGCAACTTCTTCGAACAAATCAGTACATTTACATTTAGCAGACTTACACATGAGGACGAAAAAAGAAATTTACACAGCTATAAGAGCAACAATGAATAAGTGCTTTAGGCAAGTTTCAGGTGTGTAAAGTGTACGAAGCAAAACATTAGTAAATTATTTATTTTTTTGTAATACAGTTAGCGGTGGAGCCACAGAGGCAATTGCAGATTAGGAAGAGAAGTGGAGACTAAATAGTTGAGTTTTTAGTGGTTTCTTGAAGACAGCGAGTGACTGTGCTGTTCTGATGCAGTTAGGGAGTTCATTCCACCAACTGGGCAGATTGAGCGCGAGAGTTCGGGAAAGTGATTTCTTCCCTCTTTGGGATGGAACCACGAGGCGACGTTCATTCACAGAACGCAAGTTTCTGGAGGGCACATAGATCTGCAGAAGTGAGAGCAGATAAGAAGGAGCGAAGCTAGAATTCGCTTTGTAAGCAAACATCAGAGCTTTGAATTTGATGCGAGCAGCAACTGGCAGCCAGTGCAAACGGATGAGCAGCGGAGTGACATGTGCTCTTTTAGGTTCATTAAAGACCACTCGTGCTGCTGCGTTCTGAAGCAGCTGAAGAGGCTTGATAGAGTTAGCTGGAAGCCCGGCTAGTAGAGAGTTGCAGTAGTCCAGTCTGGAGAGAACAAGAGCTTGAACAAGGAGTTGAGCTGCATGTTCAGATAGGAAGGGTCGGACCTTTCTGATGTTGTAGAGTGCGAATCTGCAAGATCGAGCAGTTCTAGAGATGTGGTCAGAGAAGTTTAGTTGGTCATCAATCGTTACTCCAAGGCTTTTCACTGTTTTGGAAACAGTAATGGTTGCCCCATCCACCTGCATTGAAAAGTTCTGATGTTATTTCCTAATGGAACTGTATCAGTTCCAAATGTGACTTTTTTTATTTTACTGGAATTCTTTTGTTTCAGATATTGATTGAAGAAATCAAATATGGCTCATCCCAAATAGCTACTTAATTACAAATAAGATAATAGAAGTTTCATTTAGAACTATTCACCATACACACTCGGTCAATACTCTCTTAGTAAGATATAAAAAAAGATATTGATATTAATTGTTAATTTTGTAAGCAACACAAAAAAATAAGTGCCTAGTTCACTTATTTTGGCAATGCAGTTTTTCTAATTTGCTTTGAAACGATTTTTCTTTTTCTTATTAAGAATGTTGATAAAGATTTTTCCTTACTATGGGAAAATGTTTTGTTAATAATAAAACGGATGCTATACATAAAAAAATATTTTTTTTTCTTAATCTTCTTATGTTATTAACAAAATTGTATATACATAAATGTACATTTTCAAACCAAAAACCCTTTTTTATATCTTGCTCACTGAAATGCAGCATTACTTTAAAACAATTTCTAACTCTTTTACAAAAAAAATGCTTTAAAAACAACTGAAATGTGTCAATTATATAATCTTTTTCTTTAATATGTGATGTATATACCCCTACTGTTAATTTTTTTTGTTGTTTTCTTTTTTAAAAATGTTTTCTTTTTGTCTTTCCATTTTCTTTTTAATGTACTGTGATTGTATATTTTTACTTTTCTCATAATTTAAAAAAAAAAATGTGGAAGCGGAAAACAGCATCATGTCAGAAAACAATGGAAGTATGAATTCCTGATGATCTGATTTGGTCACTGACCACATGTGTGCTGCTCTTCTATCATTTCTGTGAAACTGAGACTGTACGCAGAGCGGCCTGCGAACCCCATGGAGTGTGTTGAAGCTGTTTTCTGCTGATCAAACTGTAAACTATTGTCTTCAATAAACTGTATCTCTGACTCCTGCTCTTTGTTCATCACACCGGCTCCTTGCATTAACACAAGTCAAATCCTTCAGCGTAGTGATACGGCACTGTAATGCACTCAAAACATGCCTGAACTACTTTATCTGTGTGTTGATCTGACAATAAGTGTGAACACAACACAAAACAACACAGAGATCTGTTTTACAGACTGCAGACTCAATTTAGCCTTTATAGAACAATATTGATGTGTCATGTAATGTTTAAAGCACATTGCCCTGCCATTTGTGTGACTATAATGTGAAATATAAGAGTGTGTTCACTGATATGAGTAATCCTACTATAATATCTACTGAACTAGCACCAGGGCTCTTTCAGTGTCTGACCAGCAAATGTTGAGCTTTAGCCAAAGAACAATGGTTAGAATGAAAAAGTCTTCATTTCACAACAGTTTTTAACAACACTCAGAAAAGTTTTGTGGAAAACTAATGGAAACACACTTACGCCCTATTCACACGGGGCGTCAGCGTCAACGCTTCCCATTCACTTTGAATAGGTGACGTCAGGCGTTGCCGAACTGCATTGTGGACCCGTCGGCGCCGCTTCAGAAGCGTTCCTCGCTGCAGAAGTTGGGACCAGCTCAACTTTTCAAGCGCCAACGGAAGCGTCAGCCAATCAGATCGCTGTATGCAAATACACCAGCTCAGACAGTGGCCTATTGCTGACTGAATTTCATTGGCTGACGCTTCTATGACTATCGTTTCAGCTCCAACTTCAGACACGCCCTCTGTCAAGCGTTGACGCTGAAGCCCCGTGTGAATAGGGCGTTATGCTTCAGTTTGTGCTAGTGTTACATCTACACAGCACAGTACACTCAAATATAAGCTAATAAGTAAAGTGAGCCAGCTAGTGTTCACTGAGTTAAAGAGACCCCTGGTGAAAATAAGTACATTGCAAGTATACTAACCAAAAGTTAACTTAATTTAAATATATTAAAAGTATTATTACCATACTTTTATATATGAAGAGTTCAGATGCAAAAACCTCTAAGCGCCATCTGAAATGTTCTTCTAAAACGACCATTTTTGTCAGCCTCCTATGTTTATGTTCAGTTATTTCACTTAAAAGGCAATGTAAAAAATTATTCGTCACTATAAAAGTCAACTTACTGAGCCTACACACAGGAGTCGGAGAAAAATGTATTTATTTAGCATTTGATGTTAATATATTTAAGTATTATTTTAACTATGCATTGAACAATGAACTTATGTAAGAATGTGTCAAAGCACACTTTTAAAGCACAGTGTTAAATAAACAGTGTAAGTTTTAATTCATGCAATTCAGTTCATTACTGCCTTTAAAAAGTAATAAATGCATTAAAAGCCCATTTAAAGCATTTGTTACTGTATAAGAGATGTTGTTGATGCTGACAATAAATATCTATATTTAATATAAATATATATATATACTCAATTCTTCTTTATTTCTCTAGCGCTTTTACAATTTAAATTGTGTCAAAGCAGCTTCACATAGAAGATTATAGTGTTTGAAACAGTGTCAGTTCAATTTTCAGAGTTTAAGTTCAGTTCAGTGTGGTTTAATAATCATTACTGAGAGTCCAAACACTGAAGAGCAAATCCATCGATGCGCAGCTCTACAGATCCTGAACCATGCAAGCCAGTGGCGACAGCGGCAGGGAAAACCCTTCACCAATTGGGGAAAGGTCAGAATAAAAAAAACCTTAAGAGAAACGTGGCTCAGTTGGGCACAACCATTTCTCCACTGGCCAAACGTCTTGTGCAGAGCTGCAGTCAAGGCTCTGGAGAAGCTGGACCTCAGCGAAGACTCGTCTGTCCCTGGAGCGTCGCAGAAATCAGTCTCATGCTCTCCACTTCTCCATGATCACCACAGCAGTTGCTCAGGAAACGGCCTGGTCCAGGATTATGGAAACCTTGGGATCATCTTGTCGCTGGTCTTGGATCGAATCAGTGGCGCTTCATGGTCTAAGGGTCTCGGGATGAGTATACCCAGGTGGAAATAGAGAATAAAGAGAATAATTAGCGTAGCTGCTGTTCATAGTGTTTATAAACGCGATGCAGAAACCTGTGTGGAAACCTACTAAGTGATGCATTGAGTGTATGCTTTGCTAAACAGATAGGTATTTAATCTAGTTTTGAACTGAGAGAGTGTGTCTGAGCCTCAGACATTATCAGGAAGGCTATTCCAGAGTTTAGGAGCCATAAAGGAGAAGGCTCGACCTCCTTTACTCGACTTTGCTATTCTAGGTACTACCAGAAGCCCTGACTTTTGAGATCTTAAAGAGCGAGTTGGATTGTAGCGAGACAGAAGGTTGTTTAGATAAAAAGGAGCTAGATTATTTAGAGCTTTATAGGTGAGAAGTAATAGTTTAAATTCAATATGAAACTTAACAGGTAGCCAGGGTAAGGAGGATAACCTTGAGGTGATAGGGGATCATATATTCTAGACCTGGTAAGAACTCTAGCTGCTGCATTTTGTACTAGCTGAAGTTTATTAATAGAGGATGCTGGGCAGCCAGCAAACAGAGCATTACAGTAATCCAGCCTAAAATTATATATATATTTATATGGTTAATTTAGTTTTTTTAATCTGGAAATTAAACTTTGCAACATAAAGGGCGTATATTTATGCCCATCTGACATATTTTTGACTCAAACTATAACAGGAGCAAATAATTTAATTGGTTTTAAATCCAATAAAACATCACAAACTGGAACAAAAATAATTCATTCATAAAAACAAAGACTGCTATTGAAAAAAAAACTGCTTAAACCAGCCTAGGCTGGTTGGCTAGTTTTAGCTAGTCAACAAGGCTGGTTTTAGAGGGGTTTTGGTTGTGTTGGGGTACTCGAGTCCAGTTTTGATTGGACTCGGACATAACCTGGCCAATCAGAGTCGTCAGAAAAGAATCGCCGTTTCAGAAAAGAAGCCGATGGGCAGATTTTGATTAAAGATCCACAAAACAAACTTTTCAGTGGATTCATTTGCACAGATTAACTTGTTTATTTTAGGACTAGCCATATGCTAGCAACATAAACATTGAACATTTTGATTTAATGCAGACTTTAAACGAAATATTCACCCAGATATGATACTTCTGTCGTCATTTACTCAATCTTCACTTGCTTCAAAACATGTTAGAGTTTCTTTTTTCTGTTAAACACATTAAGGCTAAACATTGCTAGACAGACTGCTAGACAATGACTTCCATAGTATTTTTTCCTGCCGATTTCTAGCATTATTCAGAATACATATTTTTGTTTAACAGAGGTAATAAATGTATAAATGTTCAATAAATAAATGGTGACAAAAGTTTTCTCTTGCTAGGAACTATCCCTTTAAGTGTCGTGCGCGCGGGACTTTTATTGTGAAGGCGCAGCGCTGCTGTGTTTCCGTGTTTAGTCAGCGTCGATCATCTGACGGCTTTAGTTCCTTTAAACGGAGTTTTGGAGTATTTTTTGGGAGTATTTAATCTGTTGAAGGGAGAGTTTAGGGTCCAGACATAAAGTCAACAGTGTTCTGCTGTTTAAAGCGTACAATTCTTCACATTATGGGGCAGTTTCTTGTGTTTTGGTCGACCTTCCTGCTGATGTGCGTCGCGTTCAGTTTTTCTGAATCAGAATCAACAACAACACAACAACCTACAACTGCTCCACCTGTGCGCAAACGTACGTTTTTATCTGCATCTGCTTCCTTTATTTTCATCCCATATTTCTATTTCATTGAGGTAAAGTTGGTGTTATAGCCGCAAATTCGTTCATTGCCAACTTGTGACTCGCTCCCTATGTTGTTTACCATGATACGTTACTTTGAATATTCGATCAAAATCACATACAAGTATGACTTGAAAACAACATTAGCTCTGTTTATTTGACTGTGAACAATGTTGTACTTTGATAGTCATTGACTGATAATATGATTTCTCTATTTAGAATTAGCAAAGAATACTTTTCTGAAATTAAATTAAGGAGAAAATCTGAATGTGTTAATATAAAACTAACAATCTGCAATCTAAAAGTGCTCGTAATGCACATACATATTAATAAATAGAGTATTATACATGTTTCTATTATTGTTCTTATTGTATGTGTATTTCTGTTATAACTTACATAATGTAAATATGTTCTTAATGTTAATGTTCTAATTTAACTTTTACATATTAAAATATATCTAACTTTCAAAGTCAAATTTGAGGGGCAGTAGTGTTTAGTCTTCAATATAAAATGCAAAAACTGTGTGTCTGTCTGTGTGTGTTTAAGTAATGTCACAGAAATATAAGCTCCATATTTTGGGAATTTTGGAAATTAAATTGTTTTGAAGGCCCTTGTTTTGTATTTTTAATTATATATTTCATTCTATCGTATATTTCTTCATCATATTTTCATTTTAAACTCATATAATCATATACAGTACGCCCTATTTGAAAATTAATATTTTTCAGGGAGTAAAGGTCATATTTTGATTGATATAAAGTTGGTTTTATATTCACACATTCAGACTTTCTGCTTAATATAATTTCAGAAAAGTATTATTTACATGTCCTTAATAGTAAAATCATATTAGCAGCCAATGACTATCAAAATAAAGCATTATTTACAGTGAATTAAATAGTGCTAATGTTGTTTAAAGTCATGCTTGCATGCGATTTCATATCCAGTATTTAAAATATAGCGCAGTAAACAATATCTAGACTGTCTCACAAATTGTCACTGAATGAATGTGCCAATAAAAGACTATTTCACCTCAATTTCTTACTGTATGTTTGTATTTCTTTAATATATTTTTTAGTTTTTTAAATATATCTAACTTTTAAAGTTGTCATATATTTGAATGCCAGTATTGTTAGTCTTCACTATAAAAACACTAAAATGATGTGTGTGTTGAAATAATATCACAGAAATATAAGTTGCATATTTTGGGAACTTTGAAAATTTGTTTTTTTGAAGGCCAATTTTTACTATTTGGGGTAAAGTTGGTTTTTATATTTGCACATTCAGACATTTATCCTTCTTAATAAGATTACAGAAAAGTAATGTTTGCAAATTGTAAGTAGTGAAATCATATTAGCAGCCAATGACTATTAAAATACAGTGCTAATGTTGCTTTCAAGTCATACATACATGTGATTTCAGATCCAATATTCAGTATAGCGCTGTCAACAATATTTGGACCGTCTCACAAGTTATCACTGAAAGAATGTGAGAATATAAAAGCAATGCCCTCAATATATACTTGGTTATTTTAATGAACACCCCAGTTTGAAAATGAATATTTTTATCCATTTCTCAGTGAATATAGGTCTTATAATTTTGTGCATTTGAACAAAACCGATTTATTATTTATTAAAATATTTTTGTAGTCATCAAACATCTTTAGAAATGTTTACATCTTTAGTTTTTTTGTCAGATTAGCTCTAGTTTTAGCTTCATTACTGCCTGATCTAATGTATGTGCACACAAATAATATTATAAAGCATTCATTTTCTTTTTGGCCCAGTCTCTTCATTAATCAGGGGTCGCCAGAGTGGAATGAATCACCAACTTATCCAGCATATGTTTTATGCAGCGCATACCGTTCACTGAATGCGTGTTTGTGTCTCTTTCTTAATGTTTTATGTATTGTGAGCATCAGGGTTATTAAAGTAAACTGAAACCATTTTGTTACTTGAAATAAATTAAACATTAACTGAAAAGTGTATATCAATATATAAACCTTTAACTTGCTTTATTGCCAAGGAATTTTTCCATTTGACAAGCTCTTAGTGAGTGCGCGTAACCGTCGTAAACTATTGATTTTCAAGACAGCCTCGCTGCAGTCAATCACCAGCATTTGATCCGGTCACGTTAAGGATGCCGCAGATTTTCTAGCTCACTGATGTTGACAAGATTATACCCTTGAGTATCGAAATTTGGTACCGAACGAAAAATAATTTTTCGATACTCGATAGTAGCAAGACGATTCGGTCGGTGCTTAAAAAGTATGAAATTCGATACCTGTTATGTAGGTGATATTGCCATTGTCCCCAGTGCCATTAGGTGGCACCCACATGTTACTGCTTATGTTTGTGTGCTCTTGTAAATAAAATAGTGAAGAAGTTAAGTACTCCCGTTGTAGCTGTGTTATTTAGCATAGTGCATTCAAGAGTGTATTTTAAATGTTATGATAGTGAGAACATAACATATTTGGCGACGAGGTGGATTAATTTATCCATGGACCTACCACAGTGAATCGTGAGTAGATAGGCGCACCTGAACTTTATTTTCTCTGCGTAGCAAAAGTGAGCTAGATTAGCTAGAATGGCTGCTACTACAGGCCATATGGAAGCTTTTGAGGAAAGCGTGGAACCATGGACCACCTATATTGAGCGATTTGAGCACTTTGTAGTAGCAAACAGCATTAATGCTGACAAAAAAGTGCCTGTGCTGCTCAGCGTGATCGGAGGGAAAACATACGGATTGCTCCGAAGTCTGATCGCGCCGGACAAGCAGGGAGAGAAAAGTTTTAAAGAGATCACAGACACGCTACAGCAGCATTTTTCTCCGAAGCCCCTGATCATCGCGGAGCGCTTTCGATTTCACAGGCGGAATCAGGAGGAGAGCGAGACGGTGACACAGTATGTTGCAGTGCTGAGAGGATTGTCTGAGCACTGTGAATTCGGGGGTCATCTGGATGATGCACTATGTGACAGATTCGTGTGTGGTTTGAAGAGTGAAGCCACGCAAAAGCGCTTGTTGACTGAAACTACACTGACGTTTCATAGAGCGGTAGAACTGGCGGTGTCCATGGAAACAGCGTCACGCGAAGCGCATCAACTCAGTGGATCACTGACGGTAAACGCACTGTCTTTTACAAAGATTAAGACTGTAAACAAATGTAAACGATGTGGAAAGAATAACCATAGTGATGAAGATTGTTGGTTTAAGGACAAAACTTGTAACACGTGTGGGAAAAAAAGGCCATATCAGTCACGTTTGTAGAAAGAGTAGCGATGATAGAAAAACAACCAAACTACAACTAAGCAAGAACGTCCTCTGCAGCGCCTGCAATGGTCAGGGTGGAAAAACGGGCGCTGTGCAGAAGTGCAGCACATGTCGGGGCCGTGGCATGAGGATCATGATCAGACAGCTGGCTCCTGGCATGGTCCAGCAGATGCAGTCCGTCTGCACCGACTGCAATGGAGAGGGTAAGGTGATTCACGAGAAAGACCGCTGTAAAGAGTGTGACGGTCGTAAAGTGTGTAAAGAGGTGAAGGTCTTGGAGGTGCACGTGGATAAAAGAATGAAACATGGACAGAAGATCACGTTCAGCGGAGAAGCAGACCAGTCGCCCAATACAGAGCCTGGAGACATTATATTGATGCTGATGCAGTATCTAGCGGTGATGATACAGACAATGATTTAGCTCTGTATAAACTGTCGCAGCCAGGAGAAAAGTCCAGTATCATGGTGAAACCAGAAGTTGAAGGACTGCCACTTGAAATGGAACTGGACACAGGCGCAGCAGTCTCTTTAATTTCAACAGAGACTTATAATAAAATATAAAATACTGAAACATCTGCCCTTATGCTCAACTGACATTGTTCTTCGAACATACACAGGACAAGCATTACGCCCTGAAGGTGTAATTGACGTTCATGTAAAAATGGGGAAACAGACAGCTGTTCTTCCATTGTATGTGGTGCAGGGAGATTATCCACCACTTTATGGCAGAGAATGGCTGCATCGGATTAAACTTAACTGGAAAGAAATAAGAACAGTCAAACTTAAGACACTAGATGGTGTTCTGCAAAAACATACCGCTGTTTTCTCCAAACAATTAGGGGAAATGAAGAAAATAAAAGCTAAAATATCACTGAAACCTGAACATAAACCAAAGTTTTGTCAGCCCAGAGTAGTCCCATATGCCCTGCGTCCAAAAGTTGAAAAGGAGTTGAACCGTCTCACTGAAATGGGAGTTTTGACACCGGTGCAGTATAGTGAATGGGCTACTCCAATAGTTCCAGTGGTGAAGAAAAATGGAGCAGTGCGCATCTGTGGGGATTTTAAAGTGACAATAAACCCTGTACTTCACACTGAACACTATCCGTTACCACGCATCGAGGACCTTTTTGCTTCATTAGCAGGAGGACAATGTTTCAGTAAACTAGACTTGTCCCATGCTTACCTCCAAATGAAGGTGGAGGAGGAGTCCTCAAAGTTCCTCACAATTTCCACACAGAAAGGGCTATTCCAATATTCTCGTCTTCCTTTTGGGATTGCCTCCGCGCCAGCAATATTCCAAAGAGCTATGGATCAAGTATTATTAGGCCTTCCTAATGTCCATTGCTATCTGGATGACATTCTTGTTACTGGGCGTACGGAAGCTGAACACTTGGAAAACTTGGATGGAGTTCTTGGACGCCTGGAGGAGTTTGGCTTGCATGTGGAAAAAGGAAAATGTGACTTTTTCAAGGACTCACTGGAATATTTGGGTCACATAATTGACGCTGAAGGTTTGCACAAGTCGCCTGAAAAAGTGAGCGCAATTGTCAATGCCCCACCCCCATCAAACGTCACACAGCTGAGGTCATTCCTTGGTTTGTTAAATTATTATGGGAGGTTCATACCCAATTTGGCGACTATAGCGAATCCTTTGAATTCTCTGCTGTGCAAGGGAAAGCGCTGGCTGTGGTCGGCTGAGTGCAATGCTGCATTCAAAATGGCAAAGGAACAATTAGTATCACAAAATGTCTTGACACACTACGACCCACAGAACCCAATTCGACTTGCGTGTGATGCATCACCATATGGCATTGGTGCTGTCATCTCACACATGTTACCCAGTGGTGAGGAAAAGCCTATAGCTTTTGCATCGCGCACGCTTAGCAAGGCAGAACAGAATTACGCGCAGATCGAGCGCGAGGCTCTGGCAATTGTGTTTGGAGTTCGGAAATTCCATTAGTATCTCTACGGACGAAAATTCACACTCTTCACAGATCACCGCCCCCTTACTACAATCTTAGGGCCACAAAATGGAATTCCATCAATGGCGGCGGCACGTATGCAAAGGTGGGCATTGCTTTTGTCTGCACACAACTACACTATTGAGTACAAAAGAGCCGAACATCACGGAAATGCTGATGGTCTTTCCCGTCTGCCATTGCACGTAGAACATAGAGAAAAGAACGATGCTGTAGAGCTGTTCTACCTCGGACAGATGGAAAAACTCCCTGTTAGTGCCACTGATATTAGAAGAGAGACTATGAGCGACTTTATTTTGGCTACAGTGGTCGAAATGGTTCTACAAGGAACTCAAGCTATCAGCCTGACAGATAATAATGAACTCTCACCTTTCATCTCCAAACGCAGTGAGCTGTCTGTTCAACATGGATGTTTGATGAGGGGTATGAGAGTTGTGGTTCCACACAAACTACAGAAAAGAGTGCTGGAAGAACTGCACACTGGACATCCAGGAATTGTCAGAATGAAAGCCATTGCTTGTAGCTATGTGTGGTGGCCGCGTCTGGATGCTGACATTGAGTTGCAAGTGAAAATGTGTCAGTCATGCCAACAAATACAGAAAATGCCATCACAAGCACCTTTCCATCCATGGGAATGGCCAAGTAAACCATGGGAGCGCATACATGTAGATTTTGCTGGGCCATGTGAGGGTCACATGTATCTAGTCGTGGTCGATGCGCATTCAAAGTGGCCTGAGGTGCAAGTCATGACATCAATGACAGCAGAGAAAACCATTGATGTTTTGAGGAACATGTTCAGTCATTATGGTCTGCCTGAAGTCATTGTGAGTGATAATGGACCACAATTTGTCTCTCAGGAGTTTGCGAGTTTCCTGAAAACCAATCACGTGAAGCATATTCGTTCCGCTCCTTATCACCCATCAACAAATGGGCAGGCTGAGAGGTTTGTTCAGTCACTAAAACAAGCACTGAAAGTTTCTAAGGGATCTTCTACTCTACAAAAAAGGCTGGAAACATTCCTGCTGACATACCGCAACACACCACACCCAACGACAAAAGAGTCCCCTTCCTAGTTGTTTATGGGACGCCAGTTGCGCACACGTCTTGATGCCCTAAAACCCAGTGTGACAGCAGCAGTGCGGCTCTCCCAAGTATCTCAAATTCTCCGCAGAGAAGGTCGTTTGAGACCAAGACAGTTTGGAGTAGGTGATGCTGTGCTTGCTCGTGATTACAGGGGAAGAGAGAAATGGACATCAGGAGTGGTGACGGCTCAAAGTGGTCCAGTATCCTATACTGTGGATGTGGGTACTTCTGAGGAATGGAGGCGTCAAGCTGATCAACTTTTGTCCATTCCAAAATAAACAGCTGAAAAGCTTTCAACAGACTTGCCTGATAACAAGAATGTGTCTGCCCCTGTACAGACCTCTGCAGATGCCACTTCTTCTGCATCACTAACAAGGGAACAAGATGTTAACAATGACATATCAGAAGAGTGTCAGACACAACATGACATTACACCAACACAGATTAGACGTTATCCAGCAAGAGTGATTAAACCACCCAACCGTCTGACATTATAAGAAAACAGAAGCTGCTGAATTAAGCTATAATTAGTTATGTTAGTGAGCCTGTTCTGATCTGGGGCAGAATAATCCCCGAACTGGCTCGAGGCAAGAGGCAGTCTACCCTCTACCTCTAGAGTAAAATAGATAAAGGTATTATAGTTGTGTTTTTGAAAAATGTTTTTGAGTTGTTTCTGTTTAAGAGGGGAGGAAATGTTATGTAGGTGATATTGCCATTGTCCCCAGTGCCATTAGGTGGCACCCACACGTTACTGCTTATGTTTGTGTGCTCTTGTAAATAAAATAGTGAAGAAGATAAGTACTCCCGTTGTAGCTGTGTTATTTAGCAACATAGTGCATTCAAGAGTGTATTTTAAATGTTATGATAGTGAGAACATAACAATACCCAGCCCTTATTGCAAGGTATTCACACACAAAGTAGGCCTACCTAAAACTTTGAATTAGAAAAAGCTTAATAATACATTGGACAGATCCTCAACGCACTGATTTCTCCTCTTTGTGCTGCTCAGTTTTGAAAGTGTCCGATTGAGTTTCTTCTTCTGAGGGGAATACTTTAAGTGCTGCCAATAGTTAGTAAAGCCTGGCTTATTGTGGTCAAAGTAGTTGATTATATTAATAAAAGTGAAACTGACAGGCGCAGTATGGATTGTCATTCACTGAACTTGTCATTAACTAAACATGATGTAGCCTAATATAGGCTATTCTGAAACTGTGAATATTTTGCTGTCATTTTAATTATATTAAGACTTTATTCAACAGACCAGTTTGTGTTTTGGCGCTAAAGCATATAAGTGGACCTTGTTTTAAACTTTCTCCGTCTCACTCAAAAAAGGAAACATAAGCTGGACCACAACATATATCAATGTCATAATGAATGCTCAAATAATGTAGCCTATAGTTTATAGCAAGCATCATGTTTAGTTAGATTGTGTGTTTGTCAAAAACAGTCAGCCTATAGGTCTGTTATTTTTACTAAAGAAGATTTATCATTTGAGTTTATCACCAGAGCTATAGAAACTGTATTATGCTTAGAAAAAAAAACAGCACAGTATCAGGTCTGTATTAATCAATGCTCAGAATTTTTGGTATCGAGATCGGATCGGTTCCAAAAAAAATGGTATCGGTGCATCCCTAAAAAAAAATAAAGGTACACAAACTGCCATGATGTTTCAAGGGGTTAAAAGAGAACATGGTTGTATTTTTGAGTGCAATATGTGCACTTTAGGTTTTGGTTTTAAGATACTAATGTGGAGCTTTACATACAACGGAAGGGCGCATGCGCACGCACCGACCAGCAGTGAGAGTTTGGCATGGGACTAGTGCTTGTGTTTTGTTTTTTAACACTTTGTTTTTAACAATTTAGACTTTATGTGTCCGCTCTTCTCTTTTTAATTGTTTATGGGATAGTATTTTAATATATTCGTGTGCAATCTATCTACAATGGAGATTTTATTTCTCACGTTGTTATGGGAACCGGTTTATCTTCTGCTTGCTGGTGAATATGCTCACGGAGTTGTTAATCATGGAAGGATACAGTATACCAGGAGCACGCTGTTGCAATTAAACCCTTTAAGGGTAGAGACAATTTCAGACATTTATTTACCAAATGTGGTACGGAAAGTGTCCGATGGAACGCGGGAAACAAAGCCGAAGGCCAAGATGAGGAAGCGAGGTAAGCGAGGGGGCGTTAGGCAACGCTTAAGAAAACAACAGGTGACTCGCACCCCGCTCCCCTCCGTGATCATGGGAAATGTTCGGTCCTTAAGGAATAAGTTGGATGAGCTTGCAGGTAACGTTCGGTTCCAAAAAGACTTTAAGGATTGTTGTGTTCTGGCCTTTACTGAGACGTGGTTAACAGAGAATGACCAGGATTTTGACCTATCCATCGATGGCTTCGGAACACCGTTTCGCTTGGATCAACAGACCGAGGTAACACGGAAATCTCAGGGCGGCGGTGTATGCCTTTATGTCAACAAAAGATACTGCATGGCTGTAACGGTAAGGGAACGCATCTGCACACCAGACGTTGAACTTTTATCCGTGTCGCTACGGCCTATCTATGTCCCTCGTGAATTCCCACAACTCTTCGTTACCATAGTGTATATTCATCCAAAAGCAAATGCGATGTCTGCCTGTGGCACTATTTTTAATGTAGTGCAGAGACTGCAGATGATATCACCTGACGCACCAAACTTTGTTTTGGGTGATTTTAATCATGTCTCTTTAAATAAGACACTTACAACTTTTTATCAATACGTGTCCTGTCCGACCAGGCGGGACAGGTGTTTGGACCTTTGTTATGGATCTGTAAAGGACGCATATAAATCACTGCCACTACCACCACTCGGCTCAGCCGATCATAATTGTGTTCATCTAATCCCCACATATAAAACTGTTTTAAAAAGGCAGAAAACACAGACAATGGATGTCATGGACTGGTCTGATGAATCCGCGCTCTGTTTGCAGGAGTGCTATGACTGTACAGATTGGGAGATGTTTAAACAGTCCTGTGGTGATAATTTTGATATGTTTGTCGATACTGTATGCTCCTATGTGGCTTTTTGCAGAGACATGATTATTCCATGTGGGCGGGTAAAAATTTACTCTAACAACAAACCGTGGGTTACAAAATCAGTCAAATCCTGCATACAGAAAAAGAAATTGTTTTTTAAACAAGGATCTAATTCTGATTTGTATTTGGCAAATAAAGAGCTTAAAAGAGAGATTCTCCTAGCTAAACAAAATTAGAAAACTGAACTAGAAAACAAGATGGCAACAAATAAGCTTGGTTCAGCCTGGGATAGTTTGAAAACTATAACAGGCCTCCATAATCTAAAGAGTAGTAACCAGATTAATTTAGTGGGCTATAGCACTGATTTTGAGTTAGCCAATGCTCTTAACCATTTTTATAATCGTTTAAATCATTTGGATTTTACTAGTGAAATTGAGGAATTAAATAGTAAACTTACAGGTGGACAGCAATTTAATATAAAACAAACAGCTGTGCATAAGGCTTTCCTCTCAGTAAGAGTGAACAAGAGCTGTGGACCAGACAATATTTGTGGTCGCACACTTAAAATCTGTGCAAGAGAATTGAGTCCAATTTTTGAATACATTTTTAATAGATCTTTACTAGAACAGCAGGTACCTAAGGTTTGGAAGGATGCTGTGGTAGTCCCTGTACCCAAATCCAAATCACCCCAAACTTTTAATGAATTCAGACCTATAGCTTTAACATCAATTGTGATGAAAATTTTTGAGAAGTTTGTGAGGTCTGAAATGCTGAGAAGAACAGAGTACGCACTTGATCCAATGCAGTTTGCTTATAGGCCTCATCGGGGAGTAGAGGACGCCACAGTTACTTTGTTTAACCTACTTTTTAAACATTTAGAAAAAAATGGTTCCCATGCCAGACTTCTGTTTGTCGACTTTTCTTCTGCTTTTAACACAATTCAACCTCACATTTTAACTAGATTCTTAAAGTTTGAGAACAAACTTTGAGGCTGGCTTGTGAAAGCCTGACGGTAATAGTTTATTTAGTTTAAACAGTTTTAAAAAGTATGAAAAGATAGATAGATAGATAGATAGATAGATAGATAGATAGATAGATAGATAGATAGATAGATAGATAGATAGATAGATAGATAGATTAGCATGTTATTAGCATGATTTTAACGTGAAATAGCATGTTGTCAGCATGATTCTAGCATGAATTAGCATGTTACTAGCATGATTTTAGCATGAATTAGCATGTTGTTAGCATGATTTTAGCATGAATTAGCATGTTAGCATGATTCTAGCGAGAATTAGCATGTTGTTAGCATGATTCTAACATGAATTAGCATGTTACTAGCATGATTCTAGCATGAATTAGCATGTTGTTAGCATGATTCTAACATGAGTTAGCATGTTACTAGCATGATTCTAGCATGAATTAGCATGTTGTTCCCATGATTCTAGCATGAATTAGCATGTGACTAGCATGATTCTAGCATGAATTAGCATGTTGTTAGCATAATTCTAGTATGAATTAGCATGTGACTGGCATGATTCTATCATGGATTAGCATGTGACTAGCATGATTCTAGCATGAATTAGCATGTAACTAGCATGATTCTAGCATGAATTAGCATGTGACTAGCATGATTCCAGCATGAATTAGCGTGTTGTTAGCATGATTTATAGATAGATAGAGGTAGATAGATAGATAGATAGATAGATAGATAGATAGATAGATAGATAGATAGATAGATAGATAGATAGATAGATTGATAGATAGATAGAGGTAGGTAGATAGATAGATAGATAGATAGATAGATAGATAGATAGATAGATAGATAGATAGATAGATAGATAGATAGATAGATAGATAGATAGATAGAAAGAGGTAGATAGATAGATAGATAGATAGATAGATAGATAGATAGATAGATAGATAGATAGATAGATAGATAGAGGTAGGTAGGTAGATAGATAGAGGTACGTAGATAGATAGATAGATAGATAGATAGATAGATAGATAGATAGATAGATAGATAGATAGATAGATAGATAGATAGATAGATAGATAGAGGTAGGTAGATAGATAGAGGTACGTAGATAGATAGATAGATAGATAGATAGATAGATAGATAGATAGATAGATAGATAGATAGATAGATAGATAGATAGATAGATATAGACAGATGGTGTGCGAGCCTGATTCAAACAAGCCAACCCCCGCCTCTCTAAGATGTTCTGATGCTGAGATATAGCTGCTATTATATCGTTGCTAGGTTAGTCTGTTTTGTTGCTATGGAGTTGATTGACAGCTTAGACTGATGATGTATCAAAGCTTCTTGCCAGTATGAACAGTTAAAAACAACCCCCATGTCTCTATCACACTGCAGCATGACAATATCAGTCTGAACCTCTTTAATGGCAGTCTATGGGACAGTTGCTAGGGTGCAGTATCTGGTTGTTAGGGTGTGGCTAGAAAGTTAAAAGGACATCAGTGATTGGCTGCTGGCTAGACTGAGTTAAATGAGCTCAATCATTAGTCTGTAGGACAGTCTGATGCAGAGTTATGAGCTCACAAAGTTTGATCCCATGCAAAGTCAATGAGAGTATTTTGCAATGGAAGTCTATGGGACGGTTTCTAGGGTCCAAAAGTGGTTGCTAGGGCGTGGCCAGAAAGTTTAAAGGTGGTCAGTCATTGGCAGTTTGATAGTCTGAGTTAAATGAGCCCAGTTAGAAGTCTGTGTGACATTCTGATGCGGAGTTATGAGGTCACAAAGTTTGATCCAATGTTACGTCTATGGGATTTTTCCGACGGTCCCGGGACGTTTTTCGGAAAACCGAAAGTCGGATCAGTCGGAAAGGATATAGCAACTCGAGTCAGAATAGTTCGGAGGTCTGACCCGAGTTTGATGGTCATAGCTTGAAAGGCCTAGGACGAGATAGAGTTTAATTTTTAGTCTCAGAAGAAGAATAATAAAATTAATAATAAGTTTAATAGGATAACAGTAGTCTGGCTTGCTACACAAGCCAGCCTAATTAAGAGATTGCTGGAACAGTTTGACCTCAGTAATAACTTGGTGGGCTGGATCCTTAATTTTTTAACTAATCGAACACAAAGTGTTAGAGTGAATGGATGTCTATCTGATAAAGTTTGCTCTTCAACCGGGTCCCCACAAGGATGTGTTCTTTCACCTTTGTTATACATCCTTTACACCAGGGTTTTTCAAAGTCTAAGACAGTGGGCCTCCCTTTTGACACAACTTATCCATTGGCGCCCCCCTCCTCCCAAACACGCGCGCGCGCACACACACACACACACACACACATATACATATATATATATATATATATATATATATATATATATATATATATATATATATATATATATATAAAGACACAGACAGATGCCAGACTGTTAACTCACTTTTATCATCATTTGCATGAAAGTGCAATTATTTACAGAGTAATAAGTATTTTAATATAACGTTTTTAAAACTAGGATGATGGTTCAATATGAATAGAACAGATCCAAGAACTGTCCATCCCAGTCAAAACAGTCGAAGTTTAGTGGGTCTCATGCTGTCATTAGCCAAAATATTTTGACAAACCACACATAAAGGTCGTGGTTGATCAGCTGGTCCTGTCCACGTAAATCATAAACTCAAATACTGATCATCATATCGTTGTCTTTTGGGTTTAAGCCCTGAACTTGAAGGCTTTTGTGGCGAGGGGGCGTGGCCGAGCGCCGTGGAAACGGAGTGAGGCCACCGCGTAAGCACCTGCCTCAGATCCCACGGAAGGAGCTCTGGATCATAAAAGGAGGAACAAGGGCAGAGGAAGCCGAGAGAGGATCGGACCCGGACATATTTTACTTTTGCTTTCAGTTTGACGGCAGTCTCCGTGAGGATCTGCCGTCCGCTTGTTTTGGTTAAGACTGAGCTGCCGTCACTGTCATTAATAAATCACTTTAAAACTGCTTCGGTTCTCCGCCTCCTTCCCGGCGGCCAAAGGGCCGTGAACTTCATTACAGCTTTGAATCGGGGTGGGTCTCATAAACCGACCCATTGTATTAGCAGGCATATAATAAACGTTTAAATATAATAAAAAAATACATACAACAATTAAACTTTATTATTATATTTTTATTATATTATATTTTTTTCCGCGCCTCCCCTGACATGCTCTGGCGCCCCCCAGGGGAGGCGCGCCTCACACTTTGAAAACCCCTGCTTTACACAAACATGTGTCAGAGCAGGTGGGAAAATAGAACGATTATCAAGTATGCAGATGACACTGTCATTGTCAGTCAACTCCATGATGATGAAACAGGTCATGGTCCAGTACTCACTGACTTTGTCAGATGGTGTGAGGAGTCATATCTTCAGTTAAATGTTTTAAAGACAAAAGATATGATCGTGGATTTTAGGAAGGCTGCTCACTCACAGGTGAGCACTTCCATTAAAAATCAGACTGTGGAAAGTGTGCAATCATAAATACCTTGGCATAATTATTGACTCTAAACTTTCCTTTGATGAGAACTGTGCAGCAGTGTGTAAAAAAGGGCACCAGCGACTATTTTGCTTGAGAAAGTTAAATTATTTCCATATTGATAAACAGATGATGAATCTATTTTATCACGCCTTTCTTGAATCCGTTTTATCCTTTGCTCTGGTGTCATGGTTTGGAAATCTTTCTGGCAAGAATAAAAATTCACTAAATCAAATAGTTAAGTGGTCCAGTAAGCTGGCCGGGGTGTCACTAGCCAATCTAGAAGCTGTGTACACTAGGCAGCTAAAGAGAATTACAAATTCAATTTTAAATGACACTGCTCATCCCCTACATTCAGAGTTTCAGCTCCTTCCCTCCGGTCGTAGGTTTCTAGTATTAAGCTGTAAAACGAAACGTTACAAAAATAGTTTTATACCAGCAGCCATTAGACATTTAAATAAGACTTAAGCAGAGATGTTTCAGTGACCTGTATATTTTAAATCATTTTAAATATTTACTTTGGGGAGGGGGGTGGACACTTAAAGTGATTATTTATTTATTCTTTATGTTTATGTTTTATGTCCTAATGCGCATTTGTTGTTGTTACTGTGTGAGTTGCTTTGTGTGGCACTGTTGTAAGATGAGGACTCTTGACTGCAAATCAAATCTACCTTCGGGTATAAATAAAGTAACCTAACCTAACCTAAACACAAACTTTAAAAAGCCCCAGCTTTAGCACAATTACTAAGAGTGTATTAGCATTTCATCATCATCATCATCAAAAAAAGAAGAAAAAAGAACATACCTGAAGACTTGCGTAACAAACATCCACCACAGATGTTGGCCAGTTTTAGAAACAATTTCACAAGTATATCTGAAAGCTTGAACAGTTCAATTATATTAATACTAGGGATGCTCAATATAATCGATTAACCGTTAACCAAAAGGGTGCGTTTGTAACCGATTAATGCTATCAGTTAAACAATGAAACATATTATTTGATATATTTTTAGTTTGGCAGCATAAGGGGCCGATTGAATGCGCCTTTGCGTTAAGAGGGGCATCTTTTGCTCGCGGCTCATCCCAGAGCAGCAGTTTGTGTTGTCAAGACAACTACAGAGAACTTTTAAAGAGCATGGTTTCCGCTACATTCATTCTTCCATGGCGGGGACCAAAATGCATCCCGCCACGGCTACATTATCCATTCAAAACATTCAGTTATTGTTGTTGTTTTTAATAGCGGATTATAATCGCATCAAAATGTATTAAGAGGTAAGTGGATTATTACGCAAACTTTTCTGTAACCGTATAGTCTGTTTAACCCTTTGGCGTTACGTGCTGACTGAATGACAGGTGCGCGATGCGTGAGGCCAGAAAACACGACGAAGCTTTCAGTTAAGATGAACACAGTTTCTATAGTTATACTTTATTTAAAGATAAAGGAATATGGCTCTGCATATAATCACTCTATCTTGCTAGAGTTTATAGCCGTTTCGCTTTACTTCAGGACGCATTGTTGCCGCTCTGAAGGTCTAATCGCTGTTTTAAGTTATCCAGAGCTGGATGAATATACAAATCTTGAATATCAATTTATTATATATTATTAAATATTACAATTGTAACAACACAGACACAATCGATACCCAGCTGATTCAGTCGTTTCATGAGAAGAAGCGCGGTCCTCTCTTCTTTTTTCCTTGTCAACATAAAGGCAGTGAGGTGCGCCTCGTTTTCGGCCCCTTGTTTAACTGCAAGGCATACTTAACTTGCGGGACGACAACGTATAACCCGTGCCTACAGACACATTTGGCAAAGAAGCAAAATGGAAGAAGAATATTGCTGTTTAACAGACGTGTTGATGCCAAACTAGCGCTGATGTTGACCTGGATCTGCATCATAAACACAACAAATAGGCTTTACCTTTTATTTTACAGCTTATAAAGCATGTATGCACAATAATGTAACATCATATTTAAACAACAAAACTGTTTACAAAAAGTCAACCTATGCGCGCGTGTTGTTGTCTTTTCATCACGCAGCGCGCGCACTTAAACCGCGCGAGAGAGAGAGGAAACCATATCAGGACATATTCTTTAAAATAATGATTTCTATTAAAATGTAAAAAGGTTTTGTGATTATAATAATGACAGCGGGGCATTAAATAAATGCATATTTTCCGTGGAGCTGGCGATTTGAGAAAGTCTGCGATTTTATTTGACAGAAAAAAAAAACATGATTGGCGAAAAAAAAACAGCCTATGCCGGTTATTAAAAAGAATCAGTCAGTATTTTCGTTTTGTAATATAAATTAATTATTGAAGTGAAAATAATTTAGGGCAGTCCAATTTATTTTATTCATTTTATTTAGTTCTTCTCTTATTCTGTTCTTCTGTGCTAAACACTGCAAGTGCATAAAGATGCTCTGTTGTTTTGTTCTATTATTAATATGATAGCAGCTAGCATATAAAAATAAATTAGTATTTTAAAATGCATTATTTAATGTGTCAGACACAAAATAGACACGTCAATTTGTTTAATATAAAATTAATTGTAATCTGACCAGTTAACCGTTAACAACCTATTAATGAGCGACGGTTGTCGGTTAGCAAAATTAACCGAAATGAGCATCCCTAATTAATACATTATAATTTTGGAACAAATACAGAAATACAAAATAACAGGGCATGGAACTTTAATCATACCTCTGAATGGGGGAAATTTTCTTGCACATTTAACTGCTGTCTTTCAAGTCCAGCCATAGTGAGATGTACTTCTGCCTCTCCTTTTGGTGTTTTTTCATGCTGTTTGTCCAGCAGGTAAAAATACATTAATAAGCTTTTACATTTCCACTTATATGGTGCAAAACAGCTTTTCCCTCTACGCTCCTCTCGGAAAAACCCAGGAAATGACCTACAAATATTTTCTCATTAGTGTAGGAACAATTTCTATTAGAGAAAAAAACACATTAGATTCTTCTACACATACAGTCATCCACTGAATCTCACACCTCATTTCTTGCTGAACTGACTGGCTCTGAAAACTTGATGTTGTCCTCTCTCTCTGTGTTGAACTAATCTCTCTTAGTTGGTTTGTGTTCTCTGGTGATCTTAGGGTGTTGGTGAGCCTCGACACCAGGCTTTGAGCAGCAGATATTATTTCACCAAATGGAACCTGATAAACATTAACCTAAAATTAAGCTGTAAGTCATGCAGAATTATGATTGACAATGGTTAAAGAGGGTAGACAGACAGACAGACAGACAGACAGACAGATAGATAGATAGATAGATAGATAGATAGATAGATAGATAGATAGATAGATAGATAGATAGATAGATAGATAGATAGATAGATAGATAGATAGATAGATAGATAGATAGATAGACAGACAGAACGATGGTTGGATGGATGGATGGATGGACAGATTTTATTTAGGTTTTAATGCCATATCAGCAGCATTGGCTATATTCATGGCAAAAAACATGTACTAAATATACAATTTATAATCATATCATATCAGTTAGCATATCAGTTAGCATGATGATGCTCATTTCAGTTAGTAAACAATCTTAGCAAACATACATTTTAAAATAACAACAAAAAACATACAAGTAGCAAGCAACAACACTGAAAACAGTCATATACAATCTTTTAGTTAGATTAAAGATAAATATTGTAAAACACCTTTTTAAACAGCTCACTTCAAATATTTCCAGAATAAAAACATTCTCCAATATAATTTAAAAACACAATGTGTATTTTTACATGATATTAGAGAACGTTTTTATTCGGGAAATATTTTAAACATATTAAAATGTTTTATCGGTAAAATATTTTTACACAAGTCACCAATAGGTATTTCTTCCCCTTTTCATAAATATGCGAGTGTAAGCCATGAGTGTCTGATGCTACATCTTGTATGAACAACCTGGTCATGTCTATTTTCAAAATGGTAATTATTCCTTTCATTAATTAATGGATTCACTTCATACCATGTGTTTTTCCTACATTCATCCCATTCCATCTGCCATTTCTCATTAACATACAGATTTAAAACAGGTTTAACATCAGACACAGGAAGTTTACGTTCTGTTATCTCCAACTTCTATCTTCCTTTATCATGCTTTATCTGCACGCACATTTCCAACTAATCCCATATGACCAGCCTGGTATCCAGCAGAAAATAATATCAAAGTCTTTAGTCTTTAAAAGGTCCACTTTTTCTATTATGCTAAAAATCTTAGTATGATCAGTTTTCATAGATTTAAGTGCTTGTAAGCAGGACATAATCTGAGCTAACTAAAAACAGACAGACAGATAGATATTGGGCATTTTTCTAATACTAAGAAACGAGTCTTATGTTGAGCAGGTAGATTTGAGGAAATAGTCACTATATGAGACAAAATATACTTTTTTGGCTATTTGCTCAAATTATTTAAGTTAGGTTACTCTACTTTAGATAAGAAATCTCTTTATAAAGACTTTGTAAATTGCTATAAATATATAAAAACGTCATTTCTGCTTAGTAATGTGGATTGCTAACTTAAAGATAATATAAAAACGTATATCTGAACATATAATCTTCTCTCATAAATCAATGAGGAGCTTAATTATTCAGCTTTCAGATGAAATACGAGTGTTTAAATGACTGCCCCTCATGATTTACGCCCATGGGTCCGGGTCACTTATTTAACCAATTGCTAATCTGCACAGACTTTATTACATTATTCAATATATTTTCCCACTCATTCGGTGATAATAAGATAAATTAACGTAGATCTCAAGTTTTTTAAACAATTGAAGGATTTGATTCAGTGTCATAAAAATAAGCAAAAACCCTCAAATATTTAACTTGCCTTTTGCTGATATCTTCTTTATAATAGATCAATAATCTATCTGGCTTTCAAAAACACTTAATCAACAGATGCCATGTTATAGTTAAACACCGTTAAGAGATTCACTGAGAAGTTCTGCGCTCGCTGCCTGTCAAGTTCACTTACGTTATGCTAACTTAGCTTGCTATCCTCGGCCCGATCTTAATTTTGATTCTGTAAAATGTCTAAGAAACACAGCGAAAATGGACCTCATTGAGTCTCAACCTTTATTACAGCTCATGGAGGACATTTCTCAAAGAGGGATTAACAAAAGTCTTACCTGAGACGGTGTGTGGGAGCTGCCCAGACATTTTGTTCGGCGGGCTTCCTTCAGTCAGGATTCAGGATCTCATCACGCAAGCGCACTGGTGTGATCGATGACTCTGGCTCGTTAATTAATGCCTGTGACCGCGGTGATGTATTTTGACAGTGGACTGTCGCTGTTTGATTCGTACTCTTCGTGTCCGTGGTGAAACTATTTTGTGTCTGTAAAGTAACGTTACAAGTTATGTTTCGTTTTCCTTTGCGGTTTCATAATTGCAGATGCGTGAATTTTATAATTATAACAGAAATTTTATTCCATAGGTTAGCAACTTCACGTACTGCCGCCAAGACATCCTCGTTTCCATGACAACTAACATTAGACTCCGGAGCTTTCGATTTCTTAGCAGCAGACTTCTGGACAAGAGTCAAAGCATCGTGATTCCGTATTACATTGTAAATTCAGTGCAGAGCTAAAGGCCGATACAGAGTCCTCAAATTAATCAGCCGTGTTGGACCAGTCAAATATCAATCATGCCAGGCCTTGCGTGATTAACTTTATTCTTCCCTCTTTTCCCCATGCAGAGATGGCAAAAGAGTTGTATAAGGTCCACGCGTATTTTATAATGTTATCACGAGCCCTAAACAGTAGGTTAATATGCCACTTCACCTTTTACACCCTGAAGAATAAACGCGAACACCTGTACCTACATGACCCCCATCCCATCTTTGGTCTGGCCCTACGCTACGTCATAAATCGAACGCGTTCTGCACCGCGAGTGTCAGAATCCACCAGACGCCTGACAGAACAGACGTGTATTGAGGAACTCTTCATTTGATACTCAGACAAGGCGAAAACTCAGATAATTAACTGCAGTAAACTCATTTATACACCCTAGAGAGCGTTATTTACTGCTAATAAATGGAAAAAAGTATGTTTCATGTTCCCGGTCCTTCCGGACAAAGAAGGCCGCCATGTAGACAGAGGATAGGGCCTTCTCCTGGTTCTGGTAGATTTGAATGTATTTTTAATGTTTGATTGATGTTGTTTAACCCTTGTGTTGCTGTTTCATACACACTGGGGTCATTTGGCCTCAACTTTCTCTCAGTTTCAGCAAATGGAGTGATTTTTTTAGTGACAAACTATTTTGACATATTTTGGGAAAAGGCTTTTGAATTAAAAAAAAGTTTCAAAAAACTTAATTCGGGGCAAATTGGCTTTGTTTATGTTGTTGGCTGTTACGGGTTAAATTGCTTTATGTTTATACTGTCTGTTCAGGCATAACTAGAAGCTGTCTCAAATGAACATGCTGTTTTTATCTTTCAGTGGAAGTAAAATATGACCTGAAAGAAAATATTGGAGCTGGCTGCTACGGCAATGTCTATCGTGGTATCAGAAAAGTGGACGGCAAACAGGTAAGTCTATTCACCCTAGTCCAGTTTAGAGGACATCAACTTTGGAGAAATCATGTTTGATTGCTCACTCATGTTTAATTCTGCTTTTCATCCACAGTTTATCATCAAGTCGACTTTTTCAGAAGTTGACAGCAATGTGGTAAGTCTGAAAACATCATGCGTGATTCATATTTGAAGCATCACAAAATACATTTAATAGATGAGTCTGTCTGCGGCTGTGGTTATACAAATATCTACTGATCATTTTGTGATTCACTGCTGTTTTCTGTTTATTTATGGTTATGATGGGAATTAAAATGTGCTCTGCCGAGTTTTGATGCAGAAAATTTAACTCTGCAGTTTAACAGTGACTTTATATACATATAACAGAAAAAGTAGTCACATGCCAATATTCAATAATTCAGTATATCATAATAATGAACATGTAAAATAATGAATAATTCTTATTTACACTTTTAGAGTGTCTTTTAAGATTATTTTATTCTGCAACATGTTGAACCCTTATTAAGCCATTTATTTTCAAACATGATGCTTTTCTCATGTTAATCTGGGCTACGACTTTGGGAATTCAGAGACTGTTTGTCTTTTGTTCGTTAACTCTGTACAGTAAAGTCCTCTCGTTAACATCAGTTAATTTATCTAAAGTAGTTTAGTTTATACTTTATTATAGTGTTACCTATTATTGTACTTTATAATCTTTTTACATGTATTTAATAAGGAATACACTAGGTATTGTTGTAATCATACCTGATAAAGTAATCTGTTTCACAGCTCAGCTTAATATCTTGATAATATCAAAGCTTCCGCAATTCATCACATTAAAATCTAATACCGTCAGAAGCCGAATTACCAGATTTTTACATCACAATTGACAAAACCAGTACAGATAATAAACATCAAGCTCCCATAATGCATTTCAAAAGCATAAATAAACACACAGAAAAAAACATGAATCACAAAATACGGAAAGCTGCTGATTTACAGATTTTCTTTTACAGTTATATTGAAAAACAGGATTACATGCTGTTGATATGCTAATGCTAATGTGCACTTTATCTTCAGCCTGGATATCCGTTACCCATACCAATCGAAGTGGCCATGATGACAATTGCGAGAGATCCCCCCAGCCCGCTGCTCATCAAGCTCCAGGAATGGTTTTTACTTAAAGTGGAGAAATTGCCAAGAGGAGTAGGTGTATTTATACAGCACATTTCATGCACAATGCGCTGCAGGAGGGTTTGTCTCGTTTCTAATTGTCGTTTTAATTTTGTAAATTCAAATTCCTAAATCAAGAAGCATTTCTGGACATGTAAATAACTTTGTCTTGTTTTCAGAAAAGCTTGTGGGTTAATGATATGCCGGTGCGGTAAGCAAAATAAACTCATTTCTACTTTAAAATCTATCCTGAATGTAACTGGAAGCCAGTGTAAAGACTAGGCATGGGCCAATAACTGTTTTTAAGGTATGGAAAAGTCGAGGTTTTAAAACTGCCAAATTTTCTGTAATACCGTTGTGTGAGATATATTATTTACAGTTTTTTTAGGACAACAGTATCTCCAGCAGAATAAATATCCAAAAATGCTGTTTTAAATAGTAAAGAAATCAGTGTTTTTGAAACAAATGAGGGCCGCAGAAGTCAATTAATCTTTTGAATTATTTAGCCTGACATGTTTACTGCCAAAAAAATATTATAAATCTATTACAAAATAAAATATATTGTTTTCAGAGGGGAACAAGTTTGTCTTTTACCCAGACATTCAAAAAGACTACATATTAGAGCAGTAATCACAATACCGTGAAATTTTGATCCAAGGTTATCATACCGCCACAATCTAATACCGGCCCATGCCTAGTAAAGACTGACCTGAGGACTGCTGTCGTGTGCTTTATTTTAACTCATTGCATCTGCTTACAGAAAGTGTGTAAGACAATAATGTTGGTGATGGAGTATCTTGGCCCGTGCAGAACACTGGAGGATTTCCTGCAGAAGCACCAACACCTGGAGGAGAGAGTCGCGCGTACGCTTATCCTGCAGATTGTCAAAGCAGCGCAGGAGTGCTTGAGGCGGAAAATTTGTCATCATGATATTCATGATTGTAATATCCTCGTCATCGACCCGCCTCTGCAAATCAAGCTAATTGATTTTGGCTGTGGGATGCACATCTGTCATGGTAAGTCAGATTATTTCAGGAGGAAGCCGAAAACATTCAATTAGTCTCTGAGACTCAGTTGAATGGGGCTTTAGCTGAACTGCTTGCTCAACACTAAACCTCTCTTTCTGACAGATCCAAAGAAATACCCACCAGACACAAGGATATCTCCAAAGAAGGCGGTTAAAAACACAGTGAAGCAGCTGTTTGACATCATGCGGGAAATAGAAAAACAATGTTCCAGCATACCTGAAGGTAAGAAGATGACTGGGACTGACACTGTTCATCCCTCCTGTTGACTTATGGGTCAGAATTGACCCTGGCCACATTTTACCAGCAGAAAAACCCAAAACAATGTTTTTCTTTATCTTGAGGTTTGGTGACGGTTTCTAAAATGAGGCCAACATTAGGAAAATAAATATTATATTTTCATGAAGACTGAACATTAGGGCACAACAGGAGTCATTCAGGTCAATATTGAGCTGTGTGTGTGTGTGTGTCCACCATTAACTAACTTTCTCTTTTAAAATGTTACAGAATTCATGGCATTTATGAATACCTGCATTACCCTTGGGGATGATGATCAGAGACTGCAAACAGTGCAGCAGATTCTGGATCAGCCATGGCTAAGAAACCAATAAAAATAAAGACTGTTCTAGATATGTGTAGTTTATGCTTTTCACCCTGAAAGAGGATCTGTTTTAGAGGAGATTTTGGAGCACAAGGGGTTCAGCATGACACAGAGGCTTTCAGCAGCAGGAAATGGTTTCATTCTTCCATGTTTGATGTTTGTCATTTGTTGTTTTCCGCTTCTGCTTCCCAAATTCCTGCGAGGGTTGCAGTCAGAGCTGCATGTAAATGAGGGCCAGTTGAAGCCGCCATTAGAGTGACGTCAGCTTTCCTCCTCACCTGATTGGTTGGAGGGAGGAGGTGTCAATCTAGAGCTAATAGACCAAAGGGGAGGCTTCAGCCGGCCCTCATTTGCATGCAGCTCTGACTGCGACACTTGCAGGAGGAAGTGCAGAATGTGGGAAGCAGAAGTTATGAAGAGCTTTGAGAATGGTGGTCTTAATATGCTGGATTTCCGTACATTTAATAATACTGTCAAAATTAAATGGGACAAAAAAATATTCTCTAAAATCCAACATCAATCTGGAACTTTATTCCAAATTACATATTTTCTTAATTTGGAGGGCTTAATTGTTATTACTCTGTAACTATAATGCTGATAAAATACCAGCTAAATTATCTCAATTTCATAAACAAAATTTCTTAATCGATTCAATACTCCCATCCCCCCTAAAGAATTTGCTGTCGTATTTGATGCCATACCATCTGGAGTTATTAGGTTAGTCCAAGGCATTCTCTATCCTTCTACTTCCCCCCTTGAGACGCTTCTACTACAAAGGTAGGAAAATATAGTTTCTCTGCAACTTCTTCAAACAAATCAGTACATTTACATTTAGCAGACTTACACATGAGGACGAAAAAAGAAATTTACACAACTATAAGAGCAACAATGAATAAGTGCTTTAAGCAAGTTTCAGGTGTGTAAAGTGTACGAAGCAAAACATTAGTAAATTATTTCTTTATTTTTTTGTAATACAGTTAGCGGTGGAGCCACAGAGGCAATTGCAGATTAGGAAGAGAAGTGGAGACTAAATAGTTGAGTTTTTAGTGGTTTCTTGAAGACAGCGAGTGAATCTGCTGTTCTGATGCAGTTAGGGAGTTCATTCCACCAACTGGGCAGATTGAGCGCGAGAGTTCGGGAAAGTGATTTCTTCCCTCTTTGGGATGGAACCACGAGGCGACGTTCATTCACAGAACGCAAGTTTCTGGAGGGCACATAGATCTGCAGAAGTGAGAGCAGATAAGAGGGAGCGAAGCTAGAATTCGCTTTGTAAGCAAACATCAGAGCTTTGAATTTGATGCGAGCAGCAACTGGCAGCCAGTGCAAACGGATGAGCAGCGGAGTGACATGTGCTCTTTTAGGTTCATTAAAGACCACTCGTGCTGCTGCGTTCTGAAGCAGCTGAAGAGGCTTGATAGAGTTAGCTGGAAGCCCGGCTAGTAGAGAGTTGCAGTAGTCCAGTCTGGAGAGAACAAGAGCTTGAACAAGGAGTTGAGCTGCATGTTCATATAGGAAGGGTCGGACCTTTCTGATGTTGTAGAGTGCGAATCTGCAAGATCGAGCAGTTCTAGAGATGTGGTCAGAGAAGTTTAGTTGGTCATCAATCGTTACTCCAAGGCTTTTCACTGTTTTGGAAACAGTAATGGTTGCCCCATCCATTTGCATTGAAAAGTTCTGATGTTATTTCCTAATGGAACTGTATCAGTTCCAAATGTGACTTTTTTTATTTTATTGGAATTCTTTTGTTTCAGATATTGATTGAAGAAATCGAATATGGCTCATCCCAAATAGCTACTTAATTACAAATAAGATAATAGAAGTTTCATTTAGAACTATTCACCATACACACTCGGTCAATACTCTCTTAGTAAGATATAAAAAAGATATTGATATTAATTGTTCATTTTGTAAGCAACACAAAAAAATAAGTGCCTAGTTCACTTATTTTGGCAATGCAGTTTTTCTAATTTGCTTTGAAACGATTTTTCTTTTTCTTATTAAGAATGTTGATAAAGATTTTTCCTTACTATGGGAAAATGTTTTGTTAATAATAAAACGGATGCTATACATAAAAAATATATTTTTTTCTTAATCTTCTTATGTTATTAACAAAATAGTATATACATAAATGTACATTTTCAAACCAAAAACCCTTTTTTATATCTTGCTCACTGAAATGCAGCATTACTTTAAAACAATTTCTAACTCTTTTACAAAAAAATGCTTTAAAAACAACTGAAATGTGTCAATTATATAATCTTTTTCTTTAATATGTGATGTATATACCCCTACTGTTAATTTTTTTTGTTGTTTTCTTTTTTTTAAATGTTTTCTTTTTGTCTTTCCATTTTCTTTATAATGTACTGTGATTGTATATTTTTACTCGTCTCATAATTTAAAAAAAAATGTGCAAGCCGAAAACAGCATCATGTCAGAAAACAATGTAAGTATGAATTCCTGATGATCTGATTTGGTCACTGACCACATGTGTGCTGCTCTTCTATCATTTCTGTGAAACTGAGACTGTACGCAGAGCGGCCTGCGAACCCCATGGAGTGTGTTGAAGCTGTTTTCTGCTGATCAAACTGTAAACTATTGTCTTCAATAAACTGTATCTCTGACTCCTGCTCTTTGTTCATCACACCGGCTCCTTGCATTAACACAAGTCAAATCCTTCAGCGTAGTGATACGGCACTGTAATGCACTCAAAACATGCCTGAACTACTTTATCTGTGTGTTGATCTGACAATAAGTGTGAACACAACACAAAACAACACAGAGAAGATCTGTTTTACAGACTGCAGACTCAATTTAGCCTTTATAGAACAATATTGATGTGTCATGTAATGTTTAAAGCACATTGCCCTGCCATTTGTGTGACTATAATGTGAAATATAAGAGTGTGTTCACTGATATGAGTAATCCTACTATAATATCTACTGAACTAGCACCAGGGCTCTTTCAGTGTCTGACCAGCAAATGTTGAGCTTTAGCCAAAGAACAATGGTTAGAATGGAAATGTCTTCATTTCACAACAGTTTTTAACAACACTCAGAAAAGTTTTGTGGAAAACTAATGGAAACACACTTATGCTTCAGTTTGTGCTAGTGTTACATCTACACAGCACAGTACACTCAAATATAAGCTAATAAGTAAAGTGAGCCAGCTAGTGTTCACTGAGTTAGAGACCCCTGGTGAAAATAAGTACATTGCAAGTATACTAACCAAAAGTTAACTTAATTTAAACATATTAAAAGTATTATTACCATACTTTTATATATGAAGAGTTCAGATGCAAAAACCTCTCAGCGCCATCTGAAATGTTCTTCTAAAACGACCATTTTTGTCAGCCTCCTATGTTTATGTTCAGTTATTTCACTTTAAAGGCAATGTAAAAAATTATTCGTCACTATAAAAGTCAACGTACTGAGCCTACACACAGGAGTCGGAGAAAAATGTATTTATTTAGCATTTGATGTTAATATATTTAAGTATTATTTTAACTATGCATTGAACAATGAACTTATGTAAGACTGTGTCAAAGCACACTTTTAAAGCACAGTGTTAAATAAACAGTGTAAGTTTTCATTCATGCAATTCAGTTCATTACTGCCTTTAAAAAGTAATAAATGCATTAAAAGCCCATTTAAAGCATTTGTTACTGTATAAGAGATGTTGTTGATGCTGACAATAAATATCTATATTTAATAGAAATATATATATATATATATATATATATATATATATATATATATATATATATATATATATATATATATATACATATATATATATATATATATATATATATATATACTCAATTCGTCTTTATTTCTCTAGCGCTTTTACAATTTAAATTGTGTCAAAGCAGCTTCACATAGAAGATTATAGTGTTTGAAACAGTGTCAGTTCAATTTTCAGAGTTTAAGTTCAGTTCAGTGTGGTTTAATAATCATTACTGAGAGTCCAAACACTGAAGAGCAAATCCATCGATGCGCAGCTCTACAGATCCTGAACCATGCAAGCCAGTGGCGACAGCGGCAGGGAAAACCCTTCACCAATTGGGGAAAGGTGAGAATAAGAAAAACGTGGCTCAGTTGGGCACAACCATTTCTCCACTGGCCAAACGTCTTGTGCAGAGCTGCAGCCAAGGCTCTGGAGAAGCTGGACCTCAGCGAAGACTCGTCTGTCCCTGGAGCGTCGCAGAAATCAGTCTCATGCTCTCCACTCCTCTATGATCACCACAGCAGCTGCTCAGGAAACGGCCTGGTCCAGGATTATGGAAACCTTGGGATCATCTTGTCGCTGGTCTTGGATCGAATCAGTGGCGCTTCATAGTCTAAGGGTCTCGGGATGAGTATACCCAGGTGGAAATAGAGAATAAAGAGAATAATTAGCGTAGCTGCTGTTCATAGTGTTTATAAACGAGATGCAGAAACCTGTGTGGAAACCTACTAAGTGATGCCTTGAGTGTATGCTTTGCTAAACAGATAGGTATTTAATCTAGTTTTGAACTGAGAGAGTGTGTCTGAGCCTCAGACATTATCAGGAAGGCTATTCCAGAGTTTAGGAGCCATAAAGGAGAAGGCTCGACCTCCTTTACTCGACTTTGCTGTTCTAGGTACTACCAGAAGCCCTGACTTTTGAGATCTTAAAGAGCGAGTTGGATTGTAGCGAGACAGAAGGTTGTTTAGATAAAAAGGAGCTAGATTATTTAGAGCTTTATAGGTAAGAAGTAATAGTTTAAATTCAATATGAAACTTAACAGGCAGCCAGGGTAAGGAGGATAACTTTGGGGTGATAGGGGATCATATTTTCTAGACCTGGTAAGAACTCTAGCTGCTGCATTTTGTACTAGCTGAAGTTTATTAATAGAGGATGCTGGGCAGCCAGCAAACAGAGCATTACAGTAATCCAGCCTAAAATTATATATATATATATATATATATATATATATATATATATATATATATATATATATATATATATATATATACATATATTATTGCATTACAGACATCCTGCAAAAATAACTTGAAAGAAAATCATCCAGATTTTTAAACTTTTATTTTTGGGTGCACCATTATTTTATGTATAAGGTTAACATGAATGTTTTTTTTTATTTTTGCTTAGCCAGGTCGTAAACCGCAATAAAGTTAGTTTGACGTTTGACATTCATTAGACATTCATTTATATGGTTAATTTAGTTTTTTAATCTGGAAATTAAACTTTGCAACATAAAGGGCGTATATTTATGCCCATCTGACATATTTTTGACTCAAACTATAACAGGAGCAAATAATTTAATTGGTTTTAAATCCAGTAAAACATCACAAACTGGAACAAAAATAATTCATTCATGAAAACAAAGACTGCTACTGAAAAAAAAAACTGCTTAAACCAGCCTAGGCTGGTTGGCTAGTTTTAGCTAGTCAACCAGGCTGGTTTTAGAGGGGTTTTGGTTGTGTTGGGGTACTCGAACTCGGACTCGAGTCCAGTTTTGATTGGACTCGGACATAACCTGGCCAATCAGAGTCGTCAGAAAAGAATCGCTGTTTCAGAAAAGAAGCCGATGGGCAGATTTTGATTAAAGATCCACAAAACAAACTTTTCAGTGGATTCATTTGCACAGATTAACTTGTTTATTTTAAGACTAGCCATATGCTAGCAACATAAACATTGAACATTTTGATTTAATGCAGACTTTAAACGAAATATTCACCCAGATATGATACTTCTGTCGTCATTTACTCAATCTTCACTTGCTTCAAAACATCTTTGAGTTTCTTTTTTCTGTTAAACACATTAAGGCTAAACATTGCTAGACAGACTGCTAGACAATGACTTCCATAGTATTTTTTCCTGCCGATTTCTAGCATTATTCAGAATACATATTTTTGTTTAACAGAGGTAATAAATGTATAAATGTTCAATAAATAAATGGTGACAAAAGTTTTCTCTTGCTAGGAACTATCCCTTTAAGTGTCGTGCGCACGGGACTTTTATTGTGAAGGCGCAGCGCTGCTGTGTTTCCGTGTTTAGTCAGCGTCGATCATCTGACGGCTTTAGTTCCTTTAAACGGAGTTTTGGAGTATTTTTTGGGAGTATTTAATCTGTTGAAGGGAGAGTTTAGGGTCCAGACATAAAGTCAACAGTGTTCTGCTGTTTAAAGCGTACAATTCTTCACATTATGGGGCAGTTTCTTGTGTTTTGGTCGACCTTCCTGCTGATGTGCGCGCGTTCAGTTTTTCTGAATCAGAATCAACAACAACACAACAACCTACAACTGCTCCACCTGTGTGCAAACGTACGTTTTCATCTGCATCTGCTTCCTTTATTTTCATCCCATATTTCTATTTCATTGAGGTAAAGTTGGTGTTATAGCCGCAAATTCGTTCATTGCCAACTTGTGACTCGCTCCCTATGTTGTTTACCATGATACGTTACTTTGAATATTCGGTCAAAATCACATACAAGTATGACTTGAAAACAACATTAGCTCTGTTTATTTGACTGTGAACAATGTTGTACTTTGATAGTCATTGACTGATAATATGATTTCTTGCTTTCTTTAATTATAAATTTCATTCTATCGTATATTTCTTTATCATATTTTCATTTTAAACTCATATAATCATATACAGTACGCCCCATTTGAAAATTAATATTTTTCAGGGAGTAAAGGTCATATTTTGATTGATATAAAGTTGGTTTTATATTCACACATTCAGACTTTCTGCTTAATATAATTTCAGAAAAGTATTATTTACATGTCCTTAATAGTGAAATCATATTAGCAGCCAATGACTATCAAAATATAGCATTATTTACAGTGAATTAAATAGTGCTAATGTTGTTTTAAGTCATGCTTGCATGCGATTTCATATCCAGTGTTTAAAATATAGCACAGTAAACAATATCTAGACTGTCTCACAAATTGTCACTGAATGAATGTGCCAATAAAAGACTATTTCACCTCAATTTCTTACTGTATGTTTGTATTTCTTTAATATATTTTTTAGTTTTTTAAATATATCTAACTTTTAAAGTTGTCATATATTTGAATGCCAGTATTGTTAGTCTTCACTATAAAAACACAAAAATTATGTGTGTGTTGAAATAATATCACAGAAATATAAGTTGCATATTTTGGGAACTTTGAAAATTTGTTTTTTTTGAAGGCCAATTTTTACTATTTGGGGTAAAGTTGGTTTTTATATTTGCACATTCAGACATTTATTCTTCTTAATAAGATTACAGAAAAGTAATGTTTGCAAATTGTAAGTAGTGAAATCATATTAGCAGCCAATGACTATTAAAATACAGTGCTAATGTTGCTTTCAAGTCATACATACATGTGATTTCAGATCCAATATTCAGTATAGCGCTGTCAACAATATTTGGACCGTCTCACAAGTTATCACTGAAAGAAGTAAAGTAAAGAACTTTATTGTCATTGTAGTTGTACAACGAAATTTGTTTGGTAACTCACAGAGACCAGCAGCAACATAAAAAGAGAGAAAAACAAACAATAGACATAATACTAAAATATAAGAGGCAAGATAAAGTATACTAAATGTAATAAGTCACATAAAAACCAACAATAGACATAATACTAAAAATATAAGATGTAAGATAAAAATATACTAAATGTAATAGTCACAGTATTTACATTATGGCAAATGAGTGCAAACATGAATATCCATAAAGTGTCTTTGTGCATTAGCAGCAGAACATCAGAAAGGTAGGGAGTGAGGGAGGGGGGGGTGATTGTTAATGTGTACAGAGAGGAGGGGTGGCACAGGCTACAGCTCTGGGGAAGAAGCTGCTCTTTAGCCTGTTTGTGCGAGTCTTAATTGCTTTATATCTTTTCCCTGATGGGAGTAGTGCAAAAAGTTTGTGTCCTGGATGAGTAGGGTCCTTAATGATGTTGCTAGCTCTCCTCTGTAGGCGGCTAGCGTGGACTGTATCGAGGGTTGGGAGTTTAATTCCTATGATCCTTTGTGCAGTCTTAACAGTCCGGGATAGAGCTCTCCGGTTTTCCGCAGTGCAGCTTGTGTACCACACTGTGATGCAGTGACAGAGGATGCTCTCTGAAAGAATGAAAGAATGTGAGAATATAAAAGCAATGCCCTCAATATATTTACTCGGTTATTTTAATGAACACCCCAGTTTGAAAATGAATATTTTTATCCATTTCTCAGTGAATATAGGTCTTATATTTTTGTGCATTTGAACAAAACCGATTTATTATTTATTAAAATATTTTTGTAGTCATCAAACATCTTTAGAAATGTTTACATCTTTAGTTTTTTTGTCAGATTAGCTCTAGTTTTAGCTTCATTACTGCCTGATCTAATGTATGTGCACACAAATAATATTATAAAGCATTCATTTTCTTTTTGGCCCAGTCTCTTCATTAATCAGGGGTCGCCAGAGTGGAATGAATCACCAACTTATCCAGCATATGTTTTATGCAGCGCATACCGTTCACTGAATGCGTGTTTGTGTCTCTTTCTTAATGTTTTATGTATTGTGAGCATCAGGGTTATTAAAGTAAACTGAAACCATTTTGTTACTTGAAATAAATTAAACATTAACTGAAAAGTGTATATCAATATATAAACCTTTAACTTGCTTTATTGCCAAGGAATTTTTTCATTTGACAAGCTCTTAGTGAGTGCGCGTAACCGTCGTAAACTATTGATTTTCAAGACAGCCTCGCTGCAGTCAATCACCAGCATTTGATCCAGTCACGTTAAGGATGCCGCAGATTTTCTAGCTCACTGACGTTGACAAGATTATACCCTTGAGTATCGAAATTTGTTACCGAACGAAAAAGAATTTTTCGATACTCGATAGTAGCAAGACGATTCGGTCGGTGCTTAAAAAGTATGAAATTCGATAACCAGCCCTAATTGCAAGGTATTCACACACAAAGTAGGCCTACCTGAAACTTTGAATTAGAAAAAGCTTAATAATACATTGGACAGATCCTCAACGCACTGATTTCTCCTCTTTGTGCTGCTCAGTTTTGAAAGTGTCCGATTGAGTTTCTTCTTCTGAGGGGAATACTTTAAGTGCTGCCAATAGTTAGTAAAGCCTGGCTTATTGTGGTCAAAGTAGTTGATTATATTAATAAAAGTGAAACTGACAGGCGCAGTATGGATTGTCATTCACTGAACTTGTCATTAACTAAACATGATGTAGCCTAATATAGGCTATTCTGAAACTGTGAATATTTTGCTGTCATTTTAATTATAGTAAGACTTTATTCAACAGACCAGTTTGTGTTTTGGCGCTGATGCATATAAGTGGACCTTGTTTTAAACTTTCTCCGTCTCACTCAAAAAAGGAAACATAAGCTGGACCACAACATATATCAATGTCATAATGAATGCTCAAATAATGTAGCCTATAGTTTATAGCAAGCATCATGTTTAGTTAGATTGTGTTTGTCATATACAGTCAGCCTATAGGTCTGTTATTTTTACTAAAGAAGATTTATTATTTGAGTTTATCACCAGAGCTATAGAAACAATAGGTTACTGTCGTAACCCCGGTTCTCTGAAACATCGAGTGGAGAGATCCACCTATGGGAAGGCATCCGTGCCTGACCTCTGCAGAAGCATCCAATTGCACCAAGTCTGGCTTGACAGACAGAAGCGCGTGCCCAATGGCAGGTAAAGAACCGCCCCTTTACCTGTGCGCATAAATCATTCTGCACGCACTGCTATTCCTCAGTGAGCATATTCGCTTCTCGTGTAGCAAGCGGGGCAAACTTGGTGGATCTCTCCACTCAATGTTTCAGAGAACCGGGGTTACGACAGTAACCTATTGTTCTCTTTCATCATCTCGTGTTCGAGATCCACCTATGGGAGATATGGACAGCTCCCCGGTTGCCCAATACACTCACAGCGAGGCCCACCAAGCCAGCGGACGGTCTCCTGAAAGGCGGTGCATGACACGTCACAAAGCATGTGGTAACATGCGTTTAAGGACACCTGAAAACACAATATGCTAGAGCATATATATATATATATATATATATATATATATATATATATATTTACAATATATGTATTTGTACATATAAAATGTATATAATTTGTGTCAGGTGAGGGTATGATAACACTAGGGACAAATATAAGCCAAGTGAGACCAACTAGGCTCAAAAAGTTGTAGAAAGCATACGGCACAGGGCTACGAAGAGCCCACACCTAAGACAGAATGAGCTACCGGAGTCTGAGTAACATCAAGACGGTAGTATCTGACAAATGTATGTGGAGAGGCCCAGCTTGCAGCGGCACAAATGTCCTGCAAGGAAACCCCTCTAAATAGAGCCCAAGAAGCAGCCATGCCTCTAGTGGAATGTGCTCTGAGGCCCCCTGGAGGCCGCACTCCCTTAGATTCATATGCCAGAGAGATGGCTTCCACAAGCCAATGAGAGAGGCGTTGTTTAGAAATGGGATTCCCCCTGTTTGGGGGGGCCCAAGAAATGAAGAGTTGATCACTTCTTCTAAAAGAGCTGGTCCTGTTGATATAGACCCGCAGAGCTCAAACAGGACATAAAGCATTAAGCCTCTGATCCTCCGTGGAGGAGAATGGAGGAGGGTGAAAAGCGGAAAGCTCTACCCCCTCACAAGAAAAATTAGGGAAGCATTTTGGCATAAAGGCCGGGTTAGGCCTGAGAGAAACTTTTTCTCCACTGAGGGAGAATTTAATGCACGAGGGGTGAACAGAGAGTGCATGTAGATCACTGACACGTTTAGCTGAAGCCAAGGCCAGCAGCAGAGCTGTCTTGAAAGACAGATGCTTCAGAGAAATAGCCTCTAGGGTCTCAAAAGGATGGTGAGTCAAAGCATCCAGCACCATGGAGAGGTCCCACTCAGGAACAACTCTTCTAGTGACTGGAAGGGAACGACGGGCACCCTTCATAAATCTACGAATAAGAGGGTGTTGCCCAGCCGTGCTGCCATCAAACCCTACATGACATGCAGTGATGGCTGCTAGATAGACCTTGATTGTAGAAAATGATTTTCCACAGTCCATAAGGCCTTGCAGAAAGCCCAAAATATCAGCGACTGAGCACTGATATGAAATCAGTCTGCGCTCCCCACACCATTCCTCAAACACGCGCCACTTGCAGTCATAAAGGGACCGTGTGGAGGAGGCACTAGCGTTCTGAATAGTTGCAATAACACGTGGAGAAAGCCCCAGTGTATTTAGGTTTGCCCTTTCACGGGCCAAGCCCAGAGAGCCACCCTGTCTGGACGAGGGTGGTAGATTTCCCCATTCGCTTGGGACAGGAGGTCCGTACGTAATGGGAGGGGCCATGGCTGTGCATGTAGAAGAGGGATTATCTCTGCCAGCCATGGAGCCCTGGGCCACCTCGGTGCTATCAGGATCAGTCTCAAGCCTTGTTCCTTCACCCTGAATAGGGTTGGGGTTATTAGGCAAAGAGGAGGGAACGCATAGAGCAGCACATTGGGCCATGGATGAGCCAGTGCGTCCACGCCGAGGGGGGCATCCATGTCCTGTAGCGAGAAGAACATAGGACAATGGGCGTTTTCGCGCGAGGCGAAGAGATCGACGTCTGTCTGGCCGAATCTCTTCCAAAGCAGGCCCACTATTTGAGGATGGAGACGCCACTCCCCGTAGAGTGGGTTCCCCCTTGACAAAAGGTCTGCACCCCTGTTCAGAACGCCTGGGACATGGGTCGCCCGTAACGACAGAAAATGTTGCCTGCTCCATACTAAAAGCTGGTGAGCTAAGGCGTGGAGCTTGGAGGATCGCATCCCCCCTTGGCGGTTGATATGTGCTACAGCTGTAGTGTTGTCGCACCGCACTAGCACATGATGCCCCTGCAGGCGGGGCAGAAAATGTTTTAGAGCTTTCCACACAGTGGGAAGCTCCAAATAATTTATGTGGGCTGAGTGAAGTGTGTGGGACCACACGCCGTTCACTATCCTGCCCTCCTGTGTGGCACCCCACCCTGTCAGCGAGGCATCTGTCGTTACCACTTTGCGCATCATGACAGCCCCGAGGGGGCTCCCATGAGCATAAAACTCTGCGTTCCTCCAGTGGCGCAGCGCTGTTGTGCACGAGCGCGAGACTGTGACATACAGGGAGAGATCGCATAACGGGCTGAGATGAAGAGATAAAACCCACTTCATGAACGCCCTCATTCTCAAAAGGCCTAGTGGCAGGACATGAATAGCCGAGGCCATGAGACCTTGTAGTCTGAGACATGTACGATACTGTACCCTTGCTCCTTCCCTGAATTGTGAGAGACAATTCAGAAGAGAGAGAATGCGCTCTTGCGACAGGCGCGCGCGCATCGTAATTGAATTCAGCTCCAGTCCCAGAAAAGTCACATTTTGGGATGGAGTGAAACTGCTTTTGCTCACATTCACCCGGAAACCGAGTGCTTTGATGTGAGTGAGCACACGGAAAGTATTTTGAATTACTTTCTCTCGCGAATCGGCTATGATCAGCCAATCGTCTATGTATGTCAGGATCTTGAGATCAGCTGTTCTCAGCGGCGCAAACCCTGCCTCCGCACACAGACAGAACGTCCTACGGAAGACGAACGGAAGAACTGTGAACTCGTAGCAAACGCCCTGGTAAGCGAAACAGAGAAATTTCATGTGCGGAGGATAGATGCTTATGTGGAAGAAAGCATCTTTCAGATCGATCGATGTGAACCAATCGTTCTGATTTACTGAGCATAAGAGAGAACCGTGTGTTAACATTCTGAAGCTGTATTTCCTCAAATGTTTGTTCAACACTCTGAGATCCAAAATAGGACGAAGAGAGCCGTCTTTCTTTGGAACTAGGAAATAACGAGAGTAAAACCCCTGCCCGATCAGGTGCGGGGGTACCACTCGAACCGCCCCCTTCTGCAGGAGAGAGGAGATTTCGTCTTTCAGAATGTGAGCAGAGCTCTCTTCTGTTTGAGAAGAGAGAACTCCGTTGAAACGCGGGGGTCTTTTGGCAAACTGAAGCCTGTATCCCCTGGTTATTGTGTGAATTACCCATTCGGGTGCTGACACAGACTGCCAGGCTGTTACCTGATTCGCAAGTGACCCCACACACACCGGAGAAGTGCTTACCGCAAATTCGGCCGGTTTGTTCATTTCTGGTGCAAGTGGACAAACTAGGGGTGACATGCAGGGGTTCACAGAAATGTGTTCTTTTGGGAACGATTTCATTTGATTCGTTTGTTTTGAGGTGTATTTTGTGTTTGGGAACACATGTGCCGAAGCCTTTATTTGAGTGAGGGGAACAAAGTTTGAACGGTGTGGTGACACTGCTTGAACACTTTTCCTCACAACAGACCCCTTGAACCTGGGGCGAGAACACACAACGTCCACTGAACACATGGGGTGGACGACCTCCTTTTGAGCTATTCTCCGTCTTTTGGACAGAAGCTCTGGGGCAGGAAAATAGTCTGTAGGGCTTGTGGCCCGTGAACACAGACTCGGCGCCCCCATTGGCTGAACATCAGGCCGGCCGCTTGCGTTTCGGATCCGAGGGGGTTTGGGCAGGGGGTTTTCCCGCGGCAGCGGGCGTTGTTCTTCCCCAAGGTTTTGCGGAAGGATGGTTGCCCTGTCGCGGAGGGGGTCTGGTGCGAGGTTTATCCTTGCCCTGATGGAAATTCCGCACTGTGGCAGGGGAAATAGGGGCGCGCGCTGGGGGCACCTGGCGTGGAGCCGCTTTCCTAGGAAGACATAATTTGAAGGCTTCATCCTCCTTTTTGTCGTCGCAGCGTTGTTGCATTAATGCAACAGCGGGGCCAAAGAGAGCCTGTCCGGGCTCAACCGGGGCGCCCGCAATCCGCCTCTTTTCACTGTCAGGGAGGCCCGACAGATTCAACCAGAGCGCCCGCTCTCCTACCACCGAAAGCGCCATGGAACGCCCGCAGGCTTAGACGGTCTGACGTGCGTTACGGAGAACGAGGTCGTTAACTGTGAGAATCTCCTTCCACAGTGATGGGGAAGGGGTTCCCTTGTCCAGTTGCTGTCCCAAGTCATCCAACAGCTCCGCCTGGTAAGCGGAGAGGAGCGAGGAGACATTAAGAGCCCTCACAGTTACGGCTGAGGACCTATAGGCAGCCTGGTGAACAGAGGCAGAAAAGCGGTCCATTTTGTTTGGCAGGACCGGTTTCGGGGGGGCGAGTAGCCCGCCCTGAATGGGGCTGAGGTGTCGAGCGATTGATGGCTCGATAACGGGTGGGTCACCCATGCCGATCGATGCCATATCCTTTACCTCCAGACCCGCGAGACCTTGTTTAAGGTTGAGCGGGTCGCCCCAGTAGTGCTTCATGTGCTTCGCACACGCTGGGAGGACGGGAAAAAGTTGTTTCCTCGGGCCTGGTGGAAGCCCCAGCAACTTTCCATCATAAATGTCCCTCTCCTGGTCGGTGGCACTCTGTGGAGCTGGCCATTCGATGTTGAGGCGAGCGGCCGCTCGCTCACACACATCTAGGAGGATGGACTGGGGTACGGTCGCGGGAGTGTGAATCTGGGGAGCGCCAGAGGGCGGGATGGCCTCCTCGTCCTCTGAAACACCCAGAAGACCCGCGTCGTCATCGTCGCCAGAACCGGCCGGTTCATCAGCGAATGGCGGAACACCCGCGAAGATGTCCTCTTTGGGGAACGCAGGATTGGGCTGGTCAGCCCAGTCGAGAGACATAGCGCCCCGGGAGTCCCCTGGCTGCGCGCTGTCGTCACCATGTCCCCCATCCGAATCGGAAAATTCAACACATTGAGTCGCTACAACTTTCATACGACCCCGCAGAAGCTTTTTCGGTAATTTAAGACAATGGCTGCAATTCTCCGGGGTTTCCAACGCCTCTTGAGCGTGCTTGAGGCCCAAGCAGACAACACAGAAGGGGTGTGGGTCCTTTGCAGCAATAAGCGCGCCACACGCGGCCGGGCAGGCCCGTGATGAGTGCTCGGGAGATGCGGCAGATTTAGAAAGTGACATATCCGAGGCGGGCATATGTGCACTTTAGGTTTTGGTTTTAAGATACTAATGTGGAGCTTTACATACAACGGAAGGGCGCATGCGCACACAGCGACCAGCAGTGAGAGTTTGGCATGGGACTAGTGCTTGTGTTTTGTTTTTTAACACTTTGTTTTTAACAATTTAGACTATGTGTCCGCTCTTCTCTTTTTAATTGTTTATGGGATAGTATTTTAATATATTCGTGTGCAATCTATCTACAATGGAGATTTTATTTCTCACGTTGTTATGGGTACCGGTTTATCTTCTGCTTGCTGGTGAATATGCTCACGGAGTTGTTAATCATGGAAGGATACAGTATACCAGGAGCACGCTGTTGCAATTAAACCCTTTAAGGGTAGAGACAATTTCAGACATTTATTTACCAAATGTGGTACGGAAAGTGTCCGATGGAACGCGGGAAACAAAGCCGAAGGCCAAGATGAGGAAGCGAGGTAAGCGAGGGGGCGTTAGGCAACGCTTAAGGATACAACAGGTGACTCGCACCCTGCTCCCCTCTGTGATCATGGGAAATGTTCGGTCCTTAGGGAATAAGTTGGATGAGCTTGCAGGTAACGTTCGAGGTTACTAAAGTAACCCTTCGTTCCCCGAGGAGGGGAACGGAAGCACTATAAGTGGATTTGATTGTTAAAATCCACGCATTGGGAGGTTCGTTTCAGAAGCTACTCGTCTGAAAGAGTATTGAACGGGCCAATTAAGAATGAATTGGCAGCGCAAGCCTGCGCAGGTGAGCGGCATAAGCAATCAACTGAGTATATAAGCTCACCTGGCGCCAGCAGACGCTATCCTTTTTAAGCTGAAGAGACTTTTAACAGCTAAGGGACAGTCATTATGGCGACGGAGTATAGTGCTTCCGTTCCCCTCCTCGGGGAACGAAGGGTTACTTTAGTAACCTCGAACGTTCCCCTTCGGGGGGAACTCCAGCACTATAAGTGGATTTGATTGTTAAAATCCACGCATTGGGAGCCCATTGAAAGCGCCATAATGACTGCACCTTACCAACACCCACCATGAGAGAGCGGTCAGGCAAGCGTGACGCACCCAGATCATGAGAGGCGTGGTCCTCCAATGTGCCCTTGGCCCTAACTTATCCCACTTCAAAAAGAAGTTTTACGGAATAGGTATCTTTTTCGGGAGTCGCTAGCGTCTAGATAATTCTAGGAATATACGACAGTACGTTGGGAAGCGTGCCATCCCAGTAGGGAGGACGCTGCGGAGACCATCCGCACCCAATAGGGGGAACAAATGGAATACATATGGACTAACCCTGAAAGGGGGAGTGCACATAAAAGGTGGTTAGCAGATAGGGAAAGCACGGGTCCGCCCAGGGGGGGAACTTAACCGTGGCGGAAAAAGCATATGGGGATCACCAGCGGGGATCGGCCACAGCAGGCACCTATACCCAAAACGCGGGCTGACCAGCGGGCAGACCTACTACGTAATGGGCCAGCAAGTGATTCCTCCGCTGAGTCAGTGCTGGGGGCCTCGGAGGAATCTGCAGGGCTCACCAAATGGGGAACTTTACTGACAGACAGGAGGGTGCACATCTCTCCGTGTTAGGGAAAAAAGGCACCGCAAGCGTGTACAACACCTACCGAGTTGTTTCCTCAATCACCAAAGTTACCTAACACCCTTGAGGAAACCGGCTCCACTCGCAGATTATAAATCTTGCAAATGTGTTGGGTGTCGCCCAGCCCGCAGCTCTACAAATGTCTGTTAAAGAAGCGCCACGCGCACACGCCCAAGAGGATGCAACGCTCCGAGTGGAGTGCGCATGCACCCCTGGGGGGCGCGGCTGGCCTCTGCTCAAATAAGCACATGAAATGGCCTCCACAATCCAGTGGGATAAACGTTGTTTAGACACGGCACTTCCCTGCTGCCGTCCGCCATAACAGACAAAGAGCTGCTCAGAAGATCTAAAGTTCTGAGTACGGTCCACATTAATGCGCAGAGCGCGAACTGGACAAAGTAAGGACAGGGCTGGGTCTGCCTCCTCCGGGGGCAGCGCTTGAAGGGTTACTACCTGATCTCTAAAAGGAGTGGTAGGAACTTTGGGCACATAACCCGGGCGGGGTCTCAGAATAACGTGAGAAAATCCCGGCCCGAATTCCAGGCACGAGTCACTGACCGAAAATGCCTCCAGGTCCCCGACCCTCTTAATGGAGGCCAACGCGACCAGCAGAGCTGTCTTCAGGGACAGAAATCTTAAAGATACTGTATCGAGTGGCTCGAAGGGATCAAATCGCAGGCTCGTGAGAACGAGGGCAAGATCCCAAGAGGGCGTGAGAGGGGGGCGAGTTGGATTAATTCGCCTAGCGCCTCTGAGGAACCGGATGATGAGGTTATGCTTTCCCATGGTGCCGCCAGCCACCACGTCATGGTGAGCGGAGATGGCAGCAACGTAAACCTTGAGAGTGGAGGGCGACAGCCTGCTGTCCAGCTTCTCTTGAAGGAAAGAGAGCACAACACTGATCTGGCAAGATCGGGGGTCTTCTCTGCGAGAGACACACCACTCAGTGAATAGACTCCACTTCAGGGCGTAGGCGCGCCTCGTGGAGGGGGCTCTCTCAAAGGGATCTGCCAAGGGAGGGCCGTCGCGAGGAGGGAGAGCTCTGATATCCAGGTTCGGTTGGGCCAGAGGGGCGCAACTAACAAAACCTGCTCCTCGTCCTCCCTGACCTTGCACATTAACTGCGCGATCAGGCTCACTGGGGGAAACGCATACTTGCGTACGCCCCGAGGCCAGCTGTGGGCCAGTGCATCCGTGCCGAGAGAGCCCTCGGTCAGGGAATAAAACAACTGGCAATGAGCGTTCTCGGGGGAAGCAAACAGATCGATCTGGGCCTCCCCGAATCGCGCCCATATCAGCTGAACAGACTCGGGGTGGAGTCTCCATTCTCCAGAGTGAATCTGCTGCCGTGAGAGCACATCGGCTGCACGGTTGAGCATACCTGGGATGTGAATGGCGCGCAGCGACTTCAGCCGCGGGTGACTCCAGAGGAGCAGACGGCGGGCGAGCTGAGACATGCGGCGAGAGCGCATACCCCCCATGCGGTTGAAATACGCTGCCGCCGCCGTACTGTCCGTCCTGACCAGCACGTGTTGCTGCCCCAGCGCCGGAGAAAAACGCCGGAGAGCAAGGAACACTGCCAACAGCTCTAGGCGATTGATGTGCTAATGCAGCTGGGCACCTACCCACAGGCCCGCAGCTGCATGCCCGCGACACACGGCTCCCCAAATTGTGCTGGAAGCATCTGTCGAAACAACAACATGACTGGACGCCTGTCCCAGAGGCACACCGGCCTGCAGGAACGAGGGGTCGTTCCAACGGCTGAGGGTGCGGCGACACAGCGCAGTAACAGAGACTCGGTGTGTGCCCTGTTGGAGTTTTTTGATGTCATTAACCATTTCCCTGCGTGTTCAATGAGAGTCAGGAGAGGTTTTCTTCAATGCAAAAGTATTAGCCATTTAATGAATACAATTGAATAATTCAATAGATACAGAGCTCCGGGTTGGAGGTGTCCCTCACGTATGTTCAGGCCATCTTCAACAACAACTCTTTCCTTCCAACCACTTTTATATACATGTGTAAACAACTGGTGTTCTAGGAATTGGCTGGGTGTGGTCCTTTACGTTCTGTATTATCTGGCCTTGGCACCACAGACCCTGGCCCCTCTTGACGTACATACATGAACATGACACAGCTAAATTACATACATAAACATGACACAACTATATAACATACATTGGCATAACACAGCTACATTCATAGAAAGAAATGAAAGAGCTACAATTAATAAGTAATAAATTTCCAAAATTACAAAATCCCTCTTTTGAGCTCCTCTAAAGGAGCTCACAACCACAGATAACCAAAATCTAAACGTAAAGAAAAAAAATAAAAATCAATTAACATTATTACAAATATTTGCCGAATACAATCCTTTACCCATTTTTCCAAAATGGTTGCTTACACCTTGTTGTTTACATTGTACTCTTTCATTATATTAGAAAATGCCCATAAACCCTTTTAACTCAATTCCCTATCTGTTGGATTCACTCAACAATCTGTTCACCCCTAGTTCTCTTCTTGAGTGGTGGAGTCTCTCTACTCCATGGCTTCATTCTAATCATTTCTTATCATAAAAATTATGCCCACTATATTCAGGCTTGTTTTGCCAAACACTTCCATTAACTTCCAATTATTTCACAATTTCATTTTCCTACCTTCTGCACTTTATCATAAGAGGTATGATTATTTATTTATATTATTCAGTTATTATTAGTTATCAATATAATTCAAATTAAAATTTTCAAACTTTAGAAATTTGATTACAATCAAAAAGGGAATCCAAACCCGTAAAAAATATGCTCCAATGAAAAATTCAAAAGTACCATTATATCATTGAGATCTAAGGTCCAAACTTTTAACAATGAAATTAAAAACTGTAGCATTATGGTTAGAATCAAGACATTGATTAACATGAAAATCAAAACCTCAAACGTTCTGGTCAAATTGTCATCTGTTGGTAAATCAGTGACTATTTCTTTAGTGATCAAACAGAACACTGTTCTTTGTCCCTCTTTTGTGATAGCACACTTCCTCGTTGTCATCCGTAGGCCTGCACTACTATCAGGTTGCTCCCATGTATTGAGGTTACTGCGTGTTTAGCTCCTACCCTAATACATGCTTGCACTCCCTATTTAGTCAGACGTCCCCTCTTGGCATGAGGGCAGCGGGTCAATCATTTGTTTATGTTGTTCTTTGCTACGCACTCCCCCTCTCGGCCTTGATTTTACTCATGGCCGCCATTTGTACTCCTCAGCTGCCAGTTTGGTGAATCTGTTTAAAACATAAACACTCCATTACTATCATGTATCACCTTTAACCTGTAACCTCAGTCTGTGTGATGTTCTCTGTCACTCTTTATAGACCAAACCACCTTGGCTCCTCCCACTTTCACTTGAATACCTTCAGCAACACCTATTCAGATGTAGGGACCACTTTTTCTTAGGCCCCCTCCAGGCATTTCACAAAAATCTGTTCAGAAAAATCTGAGAGTAAAGCTGTTAATTTGTCATAATATGGCTTGTTCATCAGCGGTGCACTGTCAGTGCACGTCAAGGCTGCTCCTGGTTCTGGATACTGATGACCTGTCAACAATGCAAAAGGAGTAAAACCCATTGTTCTATTCAGTGATGATTTAATATCCATACATTCAATTCTAAGGCCTACCTAATTTAATTTGGTCTTCGCAGGTTTTTGTTTTCAAATTTTAAATAAGTCTCTCAACTTTTCCCTGAGATTGTGGGTGGTACACAGTCCCAAATAAATGTTTTAGGCCTAATGCTTGCTCCACTGATTTCAGATGTGTGCTAACTGTCCTGACTCCATTTTCTCAGCTATTACCACCTCAAAGTATTTCTCTGTCTTCTTATCGACTGCATAGACTACTTTCAATTCTACTTCAGAATCCCTATAACAATACTCATCCGTTTGCAAGTTTCTACCTCACCTGTCAATGCTACTGCTCTTAAATCTGGTCTCAGCTTACTATCCCCCAAGATTAACTCTTCGCAATTGTGTGTCTCTCTCTCTCAACCATATAGTCAGCCATGTTGATGCCTTCATGTGTGAAAATTAGGTTTGTTGGTGCACTCAACCTTTTTAACAATCTATTCTGTCTTAGCGATTACATTGTTACTGCAAAAGAATTTACGTATGCCATCTCTGAGTGTGATGTCTATATTTTGACTTCATGTCCCATGATCAGATGTGCTGTTTTCTGAATTATCTTTTCTAACTTTGCTGCAAATCTTGTAGATGGAAGCTGGCATTGTTCTGCCTTGTGCATTAAAAAGCTAAGATGCATCAAAACCATCTTTTCCCTTTTTTTACTGAAACAATACTTTTCCACTGTCTTTTCTGTTTCTGACACATCTTAATAGAAAGGAAGCCTATAATCAAGATTAGCCAAATCAACTGCACTGGCTGCTGAACTGCTTCTCTGTTTCTGTTGTCCAATCTAGTGTAGCATTCAACTGTCCAGCTCCCTTTTCCTACACTAGTTGTCTTAATGGTGTTGTTCTATCAATGAATTGTGGTATGAGGTGTCTACTGAACCCAGCCAGGCCCAAAAATGACAGCATATCTTTTATAGTCATCATTTTTTGTTCTTCAAAATAACTGATCGGTGGTTTGGCGATATTCCCATGCTCAGTCCAGACACTACTCGTCCCATCAATGTGACCTGTGGCCTACACAATTGTAATTTTGATTTACTTACTTTGAAATATTTATAATTACTCCTGCTTAGTCACATTCAAACTGGTATCATCTGTTTTTGCAGCTAGTAAATTGTCATCCAAATATTGGATCAACACCACTCTCTCTGGCAAAGGTCAATCGCTCAGTAGAGCTCTCAGGGTGTGATTGAACTACCCTGGAGACAATATGAAACTTAGAGGTACCCTTGTGTACCTGTATTGCTGCCCCCTAAAGGTAAATGAAAATATGTCCCTCAATTTTGGTGCCAGTGGTAAACAGAAAAATGAATTAGCTAAATCTATACAGGTGAACCACTCATGTTCTGGACTCAATGCTTATAGTGCAGTGTATGGATTTCGGCATTGGCAATGTGGCTGTCTGCACTATAGTGTTAACCTTTTTTTCCATGAGCCATCCTGTAGTTTCCTGTATTTTGTTTTTCTACAGATAAATTTGGAGTAAAATTCTGTCGTGAGTTTGATGGCTCTAACACACCTACTGTTATCAATTCTTCTATTGTGTCTGCAATGACTGTCTCACCTTGTGGCTTGTAAGAATAGTGTGGCTGTCCAATCAGCCTATTTTCAGTCAATTCAATTGTCTGACGCCAAGGAACAAAAATCCACATCTGTTGGTCCCGTGGACCATAATTGGCTTGGTAAACGGTTTAACATTGGTACTGTCAGCTCATGATCTGTTCTGTCCCTTTCCATGCCACCTCGTGACCAATACGTGTTTCATGATCATGCTATCTACTGTAGACGTATCAATTAGATATGTTTTATCTGATGGTGGAAAAAATACGTTTGGTAATTTGGTGGCAACCTAATCTGTCAATTTAGACAATCCTTTTATCATTGGCCCTAAATCCTTAGCTTGGTGCTCTGGATGTATGGTCAATTTGACATGTGGTTCTGCTTCTGGACCCATCATATACTACTATCTATGTTCTTTAGCCAAGTAAATTGCCCCTACTACTCCTTTTTTTTTTTTTTAACCCAAATTCCCTTTCACCCAATTTGCCAATCATAGTCTTCCAGTTTGGTTTCTGTCATAGAATAAAGTCATGTGTGTTAGGTCGCTGAAAGGCATGTATGGTGCAATAAGGGTTACCCAAGATTTCCATAAGGCATAGAGCGAGAGCTGGCCCTCTCCTTGTGGGGTATCTGGTTACAGTTTGCTCCAGTATTTGTCAGCTTCCTCAGGTTCTTATGCAGATGACAGTAGCCACTGTCCTTCCATGCCAGGTGTGTTTAATGAACAGTTCTTGGTGAGGCCTGTGGGAAATCTTACAATGACACCATCAGCACAGCACAGAATTGATGCACCCACTTTTATCCACAAGTCTCTGCCCGATAAGTCCATAGGGCTCTGTCTGATAACAGAAATCTGTGTTTCAGTTGTTGTCCAGCCACAGACACTGATATAGACTCAGTTAAAGGCAGTCTTTCACATTCACATTTCTCAGAGAAAACCATCACCTCCACAGTTTTTTTTTTTTTTTTTTTTTTTTGTGAAATTAAGTCCTGGTCGACTTTGGTGACCAACATTGAGTATGTGGCCCGAGTGTCAACCAAAAAGTTCAGATGGTGTTCGTTAAAATCCATCGATAGCAGTGGCTCCTCCCTAGCCCTGCTTCTGTCTCTGTGTGTGATGCCATGAAGCCTCGGCCTCCTTGCATACCCCCTCTGTGGGCTTGTTGGTTCTGGCTTTGGGGACAGTTAGTTGAAATGTGTTCCCCTTGATTGCACGTGTAGCATCTTTGACAGTCACATGCTTGATGGTTGGGTAACCCACACAAGAAGTAACCCTCTCAACGCTCCCGCCCCCTGTCAGCCCTGGGACCCCATTGAACTCTCATGTCTCCCCTACTCTGTCCTCTAAATTAATGTTGGCATTAAGGTATTGGGTTGTACACGGGTGCCATGTAGGGTTGTTCAGGCTTAAGTGACAGAACCAATTGTTGACTTTTTTTAGTTCTGACCATTGACATCCTATCTAGCTTTGTTCATAATTTTAATAATAGTTTTTTCTTCCTTGATTTCAGACTCTCGTCAGCTTTGTCTTTAGCCCTGTTCATACGATGTGTCAAATGTCTCTCCCAGGTGGCAGGAGCACTTCCTGGTATATCTGGCTTTTCTTTAAGAGCTGCTTTGACGCAGCTTTCCGTACTCTCAGCCATGACTGCTCTAAACACCCCTTTATGTATGGGGTTAGCAAGAGGATGTGTCCCAGTTTGGGCTTCCCACTCCTGTTTGCACTACATCACATAAGCTGCCGGTATTTCATTTGCCTTAGGGGTAAATTTTATATTACGTATGGCCTCAGCTGGTGCTGAAAACTTTCTTCTAATCACTGCTCCTCAAGCAGTTGGTACGTTTGCCAAAAGGAGTGCTTGATGAAAATCTATTAGTGTCAGCTTGCTGTTCAATTTGTCTCAGTTCCCCATTAGAAATTATTTGCCCCAATATATATCTTAAGTCCCTCACTGCCAATCTGTGGTAGGCATGGGCAGGGCCGGAGTGGGACTCTTTTTCAGCCCTGGAGTTTCAAGCCTCATACCGGCCCACCTCAGTTCACCACTGACTATATTAAAATAAGGTTATTTCCAATTCAGTTTCTAATTACACTATCACGTCTTTTTTTGAGAAAACAGCTCTTTTAGAACTTCAAATGTTCAACAACCCTTACAGTATTATGTCTTAACAATAAAAATGAAAAAAAAAAAATTGTTACTCAGACAAGGACCGAACCCAGGTTGGCCGCGTTATTATCTAATCGTACTAACCACTGTACCACAACAGCTGTACGGTGAACGGTGACTTATCTAGTTATATGATCATTAACCTGCAGGCTGCATCCTGCTCACGAGGCTACGAGGAAATAGATAAAAAAAAGAGCAGAGCTGCGGTAAAATAATGAATAAGAAGGCTGTGGTCAAGTAAATAAATAAATTATTTTTAAAAAGTGTGACTGCTGAGAGCAACAGATTCTGGAACTAGGGACACCGGCCCTCGCGGCCAAAAAACGGACCGGCCCACCGGGAATTCTCCCGGTCCTCCCGATTAGCCAATCCGGGCCTGGGCATGGGCCAGTATGAGATTCTGACGGTATGATAACCTTGGACAAAAATATCACAGTTTCACAGTATTGTGCTCACTGCCCCAAAATATATTCCCCTTGTCTGGGTAAAAAAACAAAAGATTTATGCTATTTTGGAGCAGTAAACATGTCAGGCTATGTAATTTAAATGCATCATTGACTTTGCTGTCTTCATTAGTTTCAAAAACACTAATTTATTTTAAATTTAAAACAGTATCTTTGGATATATTTTCTGCAGGAGGTACTAAAAATGAAAAAAAAATGTAAATAAAAAGATCTTACTCGTACCTGAGAAACGATATTACCAAAATTTTTGGCGGTGTTTAAAACCTTGACTTTTCCAAACCGTGGTATACCTTGAAAAAGCCTAATCTGTGGCCTTGGGTTAGCGAGATTACTCTAGCAAGCCAATTGTCTCCCCCTTTGGTATCATGTGGTAATTATTTCCATAATAGCATGCATATCAGTGAAGCACCATGGCTGGTATTTGTCTCTACTATTTTTCACTATTAGAGCATATAGGGAAATTCTAGTGTCGTTCAGTGACCCCTCTTCCTGTTTGTCTTCCTCTGTTACTCCATCAATGTCTTCTACTTTAAGCCTTAGTTTCTTCACATTAGATCTTGTATTATCACTTACTAATTCTTGTGTTAATGCTTCCCTTACTTTCTGCATTGATTCTTGTGCTGAACCCAACTTCTGATTCATCCACTGTTTCTGACTGTCTGTCACCCTATAGTCTTGTATAGGAGCAGAAGGAGTGGCTTTTATCATAGGGTACACACCCCCCACACTGCCTTCAGTGCCTTTCTTTTTCTTCTCACTCTTGCTCTGACTGTCTAAGTGCTCACTTCTCTTTTTCTGCTCTTTTCTTGGGCGTGACCCTCATCTGCTAAAGCAAGATTGTGGCACAATGAGAAGTTTTTAGTCATTCTTTCTTCAGTTTTATTTATTTATTTATTTCAAATTATTTTAATTAATTTATTAATTTATTTATATATTTTTTCTGGCACCCCAATAGCCCTGAAGTTATTTTGCATATGTTCTTTAAGTTGTTTATGAGACTGGACTTTATTTCTCAGAACTTTAGCCAATTTCACTCTTGGATCACCTTCCCAGCCATTTGCACATTTTACATTATACTGACTTTCTCTAATTTCTTTTTAGTTCATGCTTTTTATTTATCTCTGTCCCACTCATTAATTGATTAATTACATTATCTCACTGCACTTTTAATTTTGTTCAAAACAAAGTCTCATCCTCCTCAAACACTTTGTCAAATTCTCTCTTCCAAGTTTACTTGCAATAATTTATACATACACTAATAAGTTATTTATCTATTTAAACTCTTTGCTGTTTAATGGCTTATTTTTCTTTAGCTCCAAGTTATTTTCTTCATTCTTTCCCCATTTCTTTTCATCTATTCTAAAAGTTATTTACTAACTGGTCTTTACATTGTAATGTAATTTTTTCTATATCATTTTCTATTATACATGTATATTTTAATCAATGTACTAACTTATCTATTGTTTAATCATATTTATTTATTTGGTTAATTTATTTCTTTATTAGTATCTTCATTTATATGGCTTCACATTCCATTTCAACTAATATTACTAGATTGAGTATATCTTACTCTCACTTTTGGCATTTCTTTATTTCACTTATCTTATTACAATGCTTTACAATATTTATTTATTTATTTAATAACCTATATTGTACCCATTATTATTATTATTATTATTATCTGATCTAATAGTTTGATATTCTCTTTTATGCTATTCTGCCTCTGTTTGCCATTGCACAGACTCTATTCTGTAAATAGAAAGATTCTTACCCCCACCTTAGGCAGACTTTTTTATTTTATTTTTTATTTTTATGTTTTTTTTTTTTTAGTCAATAATTGATTCACTTTGCCCCACTGTAATTATAAATTTGTTTCTTTCTCTTTTTTTTTCATACTCCGCACAATCTTGATCAAATTCACCCACCATTTTAGTCTTATTAGGCTTTCAAAAATACTGAAATCTCAGTTTTAAATGGCATTTAATCCAATATAAAAATGTGATTTTATAACCTACTAAATATGCATATGATTACTTATTTAAGCTGTTACTTACAAAAATGATCGACCAAACATTCAGCATTCACACAAAATAAAAATGCGCGCCCTCCAGACTTCTCAGTTCTCGTTCCTCTATTTACATTCGCCTTCACGCAATTGACTTATTCCATGTATTTTCATACACAGTCACAATCTCATCAGCGAACTAACTTTCCCCTACTTTTTTTACAATCTTTCCCTAATCCTATCTTCGACACTTGGACCTACTAAAATGTCGGGATCTGCCCCCAGAAAAGTTCGAAAACCACCTCTTCCTGGTTTTTCGGGATTCCACTCCTTTTTATAGTCCAATATTAACCGGCCAGTCGTCACTTTTACCGGGGCACAGTCAACACAAGTTTCCGCTCATATAACTATTTACTTAAATATTATTCCATCATGTTTCATCCCTCTTAACTTAGTGAATTTCATGGCGGGCCTACTATATGTTCTTTTCCATGCCGTAGTTACTGTCTGCTCTACACAAAGTCTTCCTCTTACACAAAAGCTGCGTCCCAAATGGCACACTATACACTATGCACTCATGCACTATGTACTTATGCACTTACACACTCAACAGGATAGTATATGTATGTAGTGTTGTCCCAAATGGCACACTAATGTTTTTTTACTAAGCGGAAATTCAAACCGTTTCCCTGATGACGTTTGACTGTTGCCAAATCAGTGAAATAAACGACTGAATTATCAAGTAATACCTGCCGTGAGTATTGCCGCATTTACCATCGGGAGGCGCTATAATCACTCTCATAGGAGAATTTTGCTTTCACCATCCAAAATAAATAAAGTTATTCAACATGTGCGTCCGATAGCTCCGCCTCTTCCGCTACGTAAGCAAACCTGCGGTCGTTGAGTGCGTGAAGTGTCCATCATTACACACTTCATTTTAGCGGCTGAATGAGTGCATCATCCGGGTAATTAAAGTGCACTGATTATTTTGAGAGTTTTCAATGTGAACACACTACTTACACTATTTATACTACGAAATGGCGTAAAATAGTGCATAAGTATGCGATTTGGGACGCAGCTAAAGTCTTCCTCTCTACACAAAGTCTTCCTCTTTCAACAGTCTGACAACAATAATTCTGCTCAACACTTAATACATTTATACATTTAAAAATCATCGAATTATTCAAATGTTGGATATTTTAACTACATCAATCCTACATATCACATGACATCAATCAATTTAGTTGTAGCCAATAGCAGAAATTCGAATAAAAACAGGTTTTCTGCTTACCTTATGCTTTGGCATGCCTTGATGTCAATGCAACACGACAGATCAATGTTCTCTCCCACTCCACGTCGGAGGTCACCAATTGTTGGAGTTTTTTGATGTCATTAACCATTTCCCTGCGTGTTCAATGAGAGTCAGGAGAGGTTTTCTTCAATGCAAAAGTATTAGCCATTTAATGAATACAATTGAATAATTCAATAGATACAGAGCTCCGGGTTGGAGGTGTCCCTCACGTATGTTCAGGCCATCTTCAACAACAACTCTTTCCTTCCAACCACTTTTATATACATGTGTAAACAACTGGTGTTCTAGGAATTGGCCGGGTGTGGTCCTTTACGTTCTGTATTATCTGGCCTTGGCACCACAGACCCTGGCCCCTCTTGACGTACATACATGAACATGACACAGCTAAATTACATACATAAACATGACACAACTATATAACATACATTGGCATAACACAGCTACATTCATAGAAAGAAATGAAAGAGCTACAATTAATAAGTAATAAATTTCTAACAGCCCGCATGCCATGCGCGTCTCGGAACTCGATCTTGAAGCCAGTGCTGAAGTGGTCTCATATGGAGCAATCCGAGCGGCGTGACAGCCGCAGCGGAAGCCATATGCCCCAGGAGCCACTGAAAATATTTCAGTGGGACCACTAACTTGCTGTCGAGCTCCCTCAGACAGCAGCAGCAGCAGGCGAGCGCGCTCTCCGGAGAGGCGCGCTACCAGGGTGACCGAGTCCAGCTCCATCCCGAGAAAAGAGATCCTCTGCACCGGGGCGAGTTTGCTCTTTTCCCAGTTGACCTGCAACCCCAATAGGCGGTGATGCCAGAGCACCTCGTCTCTGTGTGCAGTCAATTGCTCCCGAGAGTGGGCTAAAATCAGCCAGTCGTCGAGATAATTGAGTACGCGGATGCCCGCAAGCCGCAGAGGCGCTAGGGCACCCTCCGCGAGTTTGGTGAAGACCCACGGAGACAGAGAGAGCCCGAAGGGGAGGACCTTGTACTGCCATGCTCGACCTTCGAACGCAAACCGCAGAAACTGACGGTGGCGTGGAAGAATGGAGACATGAAAATACACGTCCTTCAGGTCTATGGCTGCAAACCAATCCTGAGGACGAACGCATCGGAGGATGCGCCTCTGCGTAAGCATTCTGAACGACAGCTTGTGAAGGCAGCGATTCAAAACGCGCAGATCTAGGATTGGCCGTGACCCACCACTCTTTTTGGGTACGATGAAGTACGGGCAGTAAAACCCGCTCTCCATCTCGGCTGGAGGTACCGGCTCGATTGCACCCTTCGCCATGAGGGCAGCAATCTCCTCTCGCAAGACAGGGGCGGACAGGGGATTGACCCTGGTGAAATACACGCACGTAAACCTGGGAGGCCGTTTGGAGAACTGTAGTTCGTAGCCGAGTCTGATCGTGCGTATGAGCCACCGTGAGGGGCTGGCCCGCGCTAACCAGGCAGGCAGAGCCCTCGCTAATGACGTCATCGCAGCAATCGTTGACGTACCCGCGGAGGGGCAGCGAGGAGCAGGTGTGCTGATCCGGGGAGCGCGAGGGTCCCACAGAAGAGCTGGAGGAGAGCGTTTCGCTCTGGCTCCGCACCCTGACTCCTGAGAGGGGGCTTGGGGGCTGGGAGAAGGGACCGTTCCCCCAGCGCCCGAGAGCCGCTGGCGGAGCATGCAAGCCCTGCGAGCTGAGAGGCAGCGCGTCCCAGACTGGCGGGGCTTGAGCTGTCACATCCGGGGAAGGGAGAAAATGCTCTTTGATCGAAACTTTGGTGGCACTGAAAAGTACCGTTGGATTTTGGGCCCCGCCCTCCAGCGGGGAAAGAGCAAGTCTCCTCTTCTCCGGATGGCCTGTCTCAGGGACGCTTCGCGGTCCGTTTACCGGACTTAGCGGCGCCCTGGGCAGGAGGGGCTACCGGCTTTCGGCGTGCTCGACGCGCTCGCTTCCCCGGAGGCGGGGGCGGGGCATCGGCCGTTGGCGGGCGCCCTCGGCGAGGAGCAGCGGAGGTGGATGGCTCGGCCGGGGATGGAGCGGGCTTACGGCCCCGCCGATAGAAGACTTTGCCCATCGCATCCGACTGCTCGCTCACCGCCTTGAACTCCTGGGTGAATTCACCGACGGTGTCGCCGAACAGGCCAGCCTGGGATATGGGCGCGTCAAGAAAGCGAACTTTGTCGACATCGCGCATATCTGCCAGGTTTAGCCAGAGGTGGCGTTCCTGGACCACAAGTGTGGACATCGTCCTCCCCAGTGCGCAGGCAGCGGACTTAGTGGTCCGGAGAGCATAGTCGGTCGCCGTACGCAGCTCGTGTAACAAGCCTGGGTTAGACCCACCCTCGTGCAGCTCGGCCAGCGCCTGCGCTTGGTAGCGCTGGTAGGTGGCAATCGCATGCAAGGCGGAAGCTGCCTGGCCCGCAGCCTTGTAAGCTCTAGCTCTGAAGGAGGAAGAAAACTTACAGGCTTTGGACGGGAGACGGGGCGGACCACGCAAAGCGGGGGCGCCACGCGGTAAAAGATTGACCGCAAGGCAGAGAAAGGTGCCCTCCAGGACTGCGTGAGCCTACTGTGCACTTCCGGGAAGAAGGGGACGAGAGGCTTCGAAGGCTTCGCCTTCTGATCCTCTACGTAACACCCATCTAGTCGGTCCGGCCGCGGGGCTGGGGGATAAACCATCTCCAACCCGACGGCCGAAGCAGCCCGGGAAAGCACGGCCAACATGTCCGCTTCAGGATCCGTTTTGACGGCGCTCGCTTGCCCAGAGGGGGCGAGCGAGTCCGGATCATCGTCGGACAATGAAAGCCCACCCTCCGATGCCGCGGAGGACATCTGATCTCCGGTGTCAGCGAGCGTGAGAGCTACCATCTGATTAGACGGATCACTCCCAGTACCCGAAGCTTGGATGGAGCGATTGGAGGAGCGAGAGGTCCGCGAGCCCGTGGGCGGCGGATTGTCTCTCGCTGAAGCCCTCAGATCTGCCCGAGCGCCCGCTGCAGAGCAGGAGGCAACTGGGGTGGCTCGCTCTCTTACGAAAGCTAACCGCGATCTCAACTGCGCAACGGTCATGGCATCGCAGTGACGACATGAACCGCCCCTGAGCACCACATTAACATGCTGGACCCCCAAACATGTAATGCAGTGATCGTGTCCATCATCCGGAGCCAGGAAACCCCCGCAACCAGAAACGCACAGTCGGAGCGCCATCCTGAAAAGGACGTGCTGCACGACTGTGTTGCTCTTTTAGGATTTGCAACAATACGCACCGCTCTTGGAGGACCGGACCCAAAGGGACGCCAGGCAAGGGAGATACCCAGCTCGACCGTCTGCCGCTGCGTGGACTCGCTCTGGACCGGGATGCAATCGTTCTCTCGAAATGGCTGTAGATCAGCAGGAGGAACCCTCATAAGCTCGATCAGAAAAGGCTCTGAAGCGAAAAGGATAGCGTCTGCTGGCGCCAGGTGAGCTTATATACTCAGTTGATTGCTTATGCCGCTCACCTGCGCAGGCTTGCGCTGCCAATTCATTCTTAATTGGCCCGTTCAATACTCTTTCAGACGAGTAGCTTCTGAACCGAACCTCCCAATGCGTGGATTTTAACAATCAAATCCACTTATAGTGCTGGAGTTCCCCCCGAAGGGGAACGTTCGGTTCCAGAAAGACTTTAAGGATTGTTGTGTTCTGGCCTTTACTGAGACGTGGTTAACAGAGAATGACCAGGATTTTGACCTGTCCATCGATGGCTTCGGAACACCGTTTCGCTTGGATCGACAGACCGAGGTAACACGGAAATCTCAGGGCGGCGGTGTATGCCTTTATGTCAACAAAAGATACTGCACGGCTGTAATGGTAAGGGAACGCATCTGCACACCAGACGTTGAACTTTTATCCGTGTCGCTACGGCCTTTCTATCTCCCTCGTGAATTCCCACAACTCTTCGTTACCATAGTGTATATTCATCCAAAAGCAAATGCGATGTCTGCCTGTGGCACTATTTTTAATGTAGTGCAGAGACTGCAGATGATATCACCTGACGCACCAAACTTTTTTTTGGGTAATTTTAATCATGTCTCTTTAAATAAGACACTTACAACTTTTTATCAATACGTGTCCTGTCCGACCAGGCGGGACAGGTGTTTGGACCTTTGTTATGGATCTTTAAAGGACGCATATAAATCACTGCCACTACCACCACTCGGCTCAGCCGATCATAATTGTGTTCATCTAATCCCCACATATAAAACTGTTTTAAAAAGGCAGAAAACACAGACAATGGATGTCATGGACTGGTCTGATGAATCCGCGCTCTGTTTGCAGGAGTGCTATGACTGTACAGATTGGGAGATGTTTAAACAGTCCAGTGGTGATAATTTTGATATGTTTGTCGATACTGTATGCTCCTATGTGGCTTTTTGCAGAGACATGATTATTCCATGTAGGCGGGTAAAAATTTACTCTAACAACAAACCGTGGGTTACAAAATCAGTCAAATCCTGCATACAGAAAAAGAAATTGTTTTTTAAACAAGGATCTAATTCTGATTTGTATTTGGCAAATAAAGAGCTTAAAAGAGAGATTCTCCTAGCTAAACAAAATTAGAAAACTGAATTAGAAAACAAGATGGCAACAAATAAGCTTGGTTCAGCCTGGGATAGTTTGAAAACTATAACAGGCCTCCATAATCTAAAGAGTAGTAACCAGATTAATTTAGTGGGCTATAGCACTGATTTTGAGTTAGCCAATGCTCTTAACCATTTTTATAATCGTTTTAATCATTTGGATTTTACTAGTGAAATTGAGGAATTAAATAGTAAACTTACAGGTGGACAGCATTTTATTATACAACAAACAGCTTTGCATAAGGCTTTCCTCTCAGTAAGAGTGAACAAGAGCTGTGGACCAGACAATATTTGTGGTCGCACACTTAAAATCTGTGCAAGAGAATTGAGTCCAATTTTTGAATACATTTTCAATAGATCTTTAGTAGAACAGCAGGTACCTAAGGTTTGGAAGGATGCTGTGGTAGTCCCTGTACCCAAATCCAAATCACCCCAAACTTTTAATGAATTCAGACCTATAGCTTTAACATCAATTGTGATGAAAATTTTTGAGAAGTTTGTGAGGTCTGAAATGCTGAGAAGAACAGAGTACGCACTTGATCCAATGCAGTTTGCCTATAGGCCTCATCGGGGAGTAGAGGACGCCACAGTTACTTTGTTTAACCTACTTTTTAAACATTTAGAAAAAAATGGTTCCCATGCCAGACTTCTGTTTGTCGACTTTTCTTCTGCCTTTAACACAATTCAACCTCACATTTTATTTAAGAGATTGCTGGAACAGTTTGACCTCAGTAATAACTTGGTGGGCTGGATCCTTAATTTTTTAACTAATCGAACACAAAGTGTTAGAGTGAATGGATGTCTATCTGATAAAGTTTGCTCTTCAACCGGGTCCCCACAAGGATGTGTTCTTTCACCTTTGTTATACATCCTTTACACAAACATGTGTCAGAGCAGGTGGGAAAATTGAACGATTATCAAGTATGCAGATGACACTGTCATTGTCAGTCAACTCCATGATGATGAAACAGGTCATGGTCCAGTACTCACTGACTATGTCAGATGGTGTGAGGAGTCATATCTCTTTAGTTAAATGTTTTAAAGACAAAAGATATGATCGTGGATTTTAGGAAGGCTGCTCACTCACAGGTGAGCACTTCCATTAAAAATCAGACTGTGGAAAGTGTGCAATCATATAAATACCTTGGCACAATTATTGACTCTAAACTTTCCTTTGATGAGAACTGTGCAGCAGTGTGTAAAAAGGGGCACCAGCGACTATTTTGCTTGAGAAAGTTTAATTATTTCCATATTGATAAACAGATGATGAATCTATTTTATCACGCCTTTCTTGAATCCGTTTTATCCTTTGCTCTGGTGTCATGGTTTGGAAATCTTTCAGTCAAGAATAAAGATTCACTAAATCAAATAGTTAAGTGGTCCAGTAAGCTGGCCGGGGTGTCACTAGCCAATCTAGAAGCTGTGTACACTAGGCAGCTAAAAAGAATTACAAATTCAATTTTAAATGACACTGCTCATCCCCTACATTCAGAGTTTCAGCTCCTTCCCTCCGGTCGTATGTTTCTAGTATTAGGCTGTAAAACGAAACGTTACAAAAATAGTTTTATACCAGCAGCCATTAGACATTTTAATAAGACTTAAGCAGAGATGTTTCAGTGACCTGTATATTTTAAATCATTTAAAAAATTTACTTGGGGGAAGACACTTAAAGTGATTATTTATTTATTCTTTATGTTTATGTTTTATGTCCTAATGCGCATTTGTTGTTGTTACTGTGTGAGTTGCTTTGTGTGGCACTGTTGTAAGATGAGGACTCTTGACTGCAAATCAAATCTACCTTCGGGTATAAATAAAGTAACCTAACCTAACCTAAACACAAACTTTGAAAAGCCCCAGCTTTAGCACAATTACTAAGAGTGTATTAGCATTTCATCATCATCATCATCAAAAAAAGAAGAAAAAAGAACATACCTGAAGACTTGCGTAACAAACATCCACCACAGATGTTGGCCAGTTTTAGAAACAATTTCACAAGTATATCTGAAAGCTTGAACAGTTCAATTATATTAATACTAGGGATGCTCAATATAATCGATTAACCGTTAACCAAAAGGGTGCGTTTGTAACCGATTAATGCTATCAGTTAAACAATGAAACATATTATTTGATATATTTTTAGTTTGGCTGCATAAGGGGCCGATTGAATGCGCCTTTGCGTTAAGAGGGGCATCTTTTGCTCGCGGCTCATCCCAGAGCAGCAGTTTGTGTTGTCAAGACAACTACAGAGAACTTTTAAAGAGCATGGTTTCCGCTACATTCATTCTTCCATGGCGGGGACCAAAATGCATCCCGCCACGGCTACATTAACCATTCAAAACATTCAGTTATTGTTGTTGTTTTTAATAGCGGATTATAATCGCATCAAAATGTATTAAAAGGTAAGTGGATTATAACGCAAACTTTTCTGTAACCGTATAGTCTGTTCAACCCTTTGGCGTTATGTGCTGACTGAATGACAGGTGCGCGATGCGTGAGGCCAGAAAACACGACGAAGCTTTCAGTTAAGATGAACACAGTTTCTATAGTTATACTTTATTTAAAGATAAAGGAATATGGCTCTGCATATAATCACTCTATCTTGCTAGAGTTTATAGCCGTTTCGCTTTACTTCAGGACGCATTATTGCCGCTCTGAAGGTCTAATCGCTGTTTTAAGTTATCCAGAGCTGGATGAATATACAAATCTCGAATATCAATTTATTATGTATTATTAAATATTACAATTGTAACAACACAGACACAACCGATACCCAGCTGATTCAGTCGTTTCATGAGAAGAAGCGCGGTCCTCTCTTCTTTTTTCCTTGTCAACATAAAGGCAGTGAGGTGCGCCTCGTTTTCGGCCCCTTGTTTAACTGCAAGGCATACTTAACTTGCGGGACGACAACGTATAACCCGTGCCTACAGACACATTTGCCAAAGAAGCAAAATGGAAGAAGAAAATTGCTGTTTAACAGACGTGTTGATGCCAAACTAGCGCTGATGTTGACCTGGATCTGCATCATAAACACAACAAATAGGCTTTACCTTTTATTTTACAGCTTATAAAGCATGTATGCACAATAATGTAACATCATATTTAAACAACAAAACTGTTTACCAAAAGTCAACCTATGCGCGCGTGTTGTTGTCTTTTCATCACGCAGCGCGCGCACTTGAACCGCGCGAGAGAGAGAGGAAACCATATCAGGACATATTCTTTAAAATAATGATTTCTATTAAAATGTAAAAAGGTTTTGTGATTATAATAATGACAGCGGGGCATTAAATAAATGCATATTTTCCGTGGAGCTGGCGATTTGAGAAAGTCTGCGATTTTATTTGACAGGAAAAAAAAAAAACATGATTGGCGAAAAAAAAACAGCCTATGCCGGTTATTAAAAAGAATCAGTCAGTGTTTTCGTTTTGTAATATAAATTAATTATTGAAGTGAAAATAATTTAGGGCAGTCCTATTTATTTTATTCATTTTATTTAGTTCTTCTCTTATTCTGTTCTTCTGTGCTAAACACTGCAAGTGCGTAAAGATGCTCTGTTGTTTTGTTCTATTATTAATATGCTAGCACAGTGGTTCTCAAACATTTTTCATCAAGTACCACCTCGAAAAAAATTTGTCTTTGCAAGTACCACCATAATGAGCAGTTTTGAAATACAGTAGCGTATTAGGTCTAGTAAAAACAGCTTAAGCTCTGTACAGTTTAAAAAAGAAATAACTCCTGGTTTGTTGGCACCTGGAAATGTTGCCTAGACCTCATAAATATAGGCTTTATGTCATCATATTCGTATATAAATCATTTTTGATAATTTCTTTAAATATATGTATCATGTACATATTACATATTTGATTAATCTGCGTACCACTAGAAGGAAGCCTGCGTACCACTAGTGGTACACGTACCACAGTTTGAGAACCACTGTGCTAGTGTAACAGGTTACACTATCAAATCAATCTGGACATCAGAAGCCTAGGATTCGACTACTGGAGGTAATGAGCAATTGCTGAAAAATGACAGAAACCACTATATAGGTAAGTATTTGAAATGTTTATAGATATATTTTTCTGCAGATCTTTCCCCAAAATAAAATTAACAAAATACAATAAAACAATTAAAACACAATAAAACAAAATAAACTTCAATTGAAATTACATTGAAAATGTAAAGAAAACCACTTGTTCAGAATCAACAAACTCAGTATTTCTCATTGCACTTCAAAAGGGAAATAGTTTGATTTCCAAGTGTCCGTGCGCTGGTATTAGTCTTTTTTCTTAATCAGTTCTCAGGGAAAAAAACACGAAGTCTCTATCCTGAAACGGAAAAAAACAGTCTTTTACCTTGAGCTGGAAAAATAAAAAAGTATTAAAGTACTCTCCTGGTACAGTAAGGTGAATTTCCAATTTCCTTTTCTAGTGTCCGAATAGGTTGGCTCGCCATCAATGTGAATCAAAACCACCAAAGAAAAAAACCTGACCTGTACAAAAGGCCAAAAGCATGACTATATTTAGTCAATGATATCATTATATTAGGTAAGTATTTCCACATACAAGCAAATAACATAATAATCATTACAATTAATCTGTATCTCTTTTTTTTAGGCATGTATACAAGGCGATATGCATGTGAACATACACGTGAAGGGAAATAATAACACGTGGAGACAACTAAATACAGTATATATCACACAACAGCAAAATAAACTCTTGTTTTTCTACAAACTGTGTTTGTTCGTCATTTAACATTAAATTCAGAGTGTTTACAAAGTAATTAAACTCACCATGTCCATATATTCACTCCTCAACAACACAATGATGCAATTTTCCCATCAATCGTCACAGGAACAATTTAACGACTGAATCCTCTTCAAATACTTCTCTGTGAAAGCTTTTTGTAAGTTTCTCAAACTAGTTTCAAAGTTATAATCTGATTTCACAGTTTAAATCATCAAATCTAGCGATCCCACGCTCTCTTCCTCCACAGTCTGGCGGTCTCTTCCCACCGCGTCAGCAAGCGCAAATCCCTCCCACACATCACTGATTGGCTAAACCAATAACATGTGAATATTTCACATTATTATTTTTAAACAATTTATTTCTTATTAAGAATATTTTAGAATAATGAATCCACAGTTATATGTTGTTTTATCCCCTGATCATTTATATTATTTTATAAATGTACAAATATAACCCTTCAGTAATCTGGGTTACATCCTCCCTAACTCAACTGTGCACCTCTCGTGACAGTTTAGAATAACTTAACATATTATACATCCTGTATGTTGGATTTCCCAGGTAAATCATTCAGACTTTCACTATTATCCAATGCATTAAGCAAAACAGTGTTTAAGCCTTGGAAAAAGGAATGCACTACGTGCATTAAAGGGTTTCCAAGCTGTGGATAGGTAAGCATTTTAGGACCCTTTCTTTGTCTAGTTGATCGTCTGGGAAGGTCTTCTAAAAGATCATTCCCCTCCTCGTCAGAGGTCTGGGTCTGTCCACTACATTCCTCTTGAGAATTTTCTTGATCATTAACTGACTTTGCATCAGGAATTGGACTTGACTCAGTGATCTCCGAGACATCAGGTAAGGAGTCTGTTGGAACACCAACAGGTAAGTGTTCTCTTATATTTTCAGTAGGTGGAGCTTGCTCTGGAACATCCGCAGGTAAGTCACTACTTTGATCACTCTGAGCTACTTTGTCCGCTGAACGTGAATGAATAACCTCAGGGTTATGAGGGACCTCATCAGAGACATTCGGCCCAAGCACTTGGTGAACCGTAGTAAATCTTGTCTCATCAATTGGATAAGCTCCACACATTATTTCAGGAATGTCATTATCCATCTTAAGAACAGAAACTGAACTGTCAAGGATCTGTGAATCAGGATTCTTCTGAGTATTATGTCTTAGATTAGGTTTACTCACAACTGGATCTGGGATCTTGGAAGCAGGTAAGAATCCACAGGGAAGCAAAAGATCTCTATGGAGAGTACGAAGTGGACCATCTTTTGTTTCTGGCCGGACAGTGTAAACTGGTAAGTTAGCAGCTTGTTTCACAACAACATAGATTTCAGATTCCCATCGGTCAGCTAGCTTATGCTTTCCACGGATGCGTACATTCCTTACTAGAACACGATCTCCGACTTCCAAAGAAGAATTAGTTACATGTTTATCATACCGGATTTTGTTCTTTTCAGCAATCCTCCTTGCATTTTGTGAAGCAACCTCATAACTTTCCTTTAGATGAGATTTAAGACTTTGAACATACTGTGAATGAGACACTTGTTTACAGTCTTTACATGGCAATCCAAAAGCAAGATCAAGCGGCAACCGTGGTTGACGGCCAAACATCAACTCATATGGAGAAAATCCTGTAGACTCGTGTTTAGTACAATTATATGCATGTACCAAGGGTTTGACAAAATCCTTCCAATGACTTTTGTTCTTTTCTTCCAACGTTCCGAGCATATTTAACAAAGTCCAGTTAAACCGTTCCACAGGATTTCCTCGAGGATGATATGGTGTTGTTCTAATCTTTTGGATTCCCGCAATTGCACAAAGTTCCTTGATGGTATGAGATTCGAAATCTGGTCCTTGGTCACTATGTAACCGCTCAGGGAAACCATAATGCACAATGAACTGATCCCATAGGCACTTTGCAACAGTTCTTGCTTTCTGATTCGGCGTTGGTATGGCCACTGCATACTTCGTAAAGAAATCGGTAATAACCAAGATATCACGAGTATTGCTCTTATCTGGTTCAAGAGAAAGAAAATCCATGCAAACAAGTTGTAAGGGTCTTGTGGCTTGAATGTTTACTAAGGGCGCACTTTTCTGCGGCAAGGATTTCCTACGTACGCAACGACTACAAGTCTTAATTTTGTGCTCCACTTCAGTTCCCATCCTTGGCCAATAGAACCTAGAACGGACCAAATCTAGCGTCCTTTCTGTTCCCATATGACCCATTTGATCATGTAGTCTGTTCAAAGCAAAACTTCTAAGATCCTCTGGCAAAACCAGTTGGAAATTGACAGAGTCTCCTTCTCGTCGCCGTCTGTACAGAACTCCATCTATCAACTCAAGACGGTCCCATTCTCGTAAGTAAAATGGAAGATCTGGATATTCTAGTCGTAATGCAGGAGGTTTTTCACCAGATTCCATGCACATCACTACTTCACGGATGACAGGATCACATCTCTGCCGTTCAGCCAAGTCTTCCTTCATAAGGAGAGGTAAAGCAGCTAATCCGTTTAGACTATCCTCTTGTTCGAAACATTCTGGCACAGCATCAGGATGGATTGCCAAAGATTCAACTAGAGTGACACCAGAATAATCACTTTGTTGGACAGAATGCTTCTCACAAATAGCTCGGATTATATCTCTATCAGTATTCTGTGGATTCTCAGTATCCATGGTATGATACTCCACGAACTTATTGATCCTTTCAATAAGTTGATTGCCGATAACTGGTCTTCTGGCAATGATTCATGTGGTCGCCTAGACAAACTGTCTGCATCAACATTTTGTTTACCAGCCCGGTACTGCAGCCGAAACGAGAATGTTGAAAGTGCAGCAAGCCACCGGTAGCTGGTAGCATCCAATTTAGCTGTCGTCAGAAGGTATGTCAATGGATTGCTATCTGTTATGACAGTAAATGTGCCGCCATAAAGATAATCATGAAATTTCTCAGTTACAGCCCATTTAAGGGCAAGGAACTCGAGTTTATGGGCCGGGTATCGGGCCTCGCTATACGACAAGCCTCTACTAGCAAATGCAATAACACGTTGCTTCCCATTTTGCTCTTGATATAATGCAGCTCCCAATCCTGTGGTGCTAGCATCGGTGTGAACAACATAAGGAAGTTTGGGGTCCGCAAATCCCAAGACGGGAGCAGTAGAAAGCTTTTCAATTAGGATTTCAAATGCTCTCTGGCCAGTAGCTGTCCAACGTCCGCAAAAGCCTCTTTTGGATCATGGTATTGATATTCCTTTTCAGCTTTCTTACAACTCTTCCTTAAGGGTGGATAACCAGAAGTCGGTTCATTTAAGGGCTTTGCTATTTGTGAGTAGTCTTTAATAAACCTACGGTAGTATCCTGAAAAGCCTAAAAATGACCTTTACTCCTGGTCTTTATAGCCTCAATCTTTTCAGGGTCTGTTGCCACGCCTTGCTTGGATACTACATGACCCAAGTATCTAACAGAGGTCTGGAAAAAACTGCACTTTTCTGGTGAAAGTTTTAGCCCATACTCCTTCAGACGAGCAAGAACTTGTAGCAAACGTCTCTCATGTTCCTCAAGGGATGCAGAAAAGACAATCAAATCATCCAAAAACACTAGCACTTCTTTCAGGTTAATGTCACCCATACACTTTTCCATTAGCCTTTGGAAAGTGCTTGGGGCGTTGGTTACCCCCTGGGGCATACGATTAAATTCCCAAAACCCCAGGGGACACACAAAGGCCGTTTTCGGTTTGTCTTCCTCTGCAACTTCAATCTGATAGTAGCCAGATTTTAAGTCTAGTACAGTGAACCACTTGGATCCATTTAAAGCTGAAAATGTCTCATCAAGGTTCGGCAAAGCATATGCGTCCTTGATTGTTTGAAGATTTAACTTCCGATAATCGATGCAGTGTTGTTCATCTCCATTTTTCTTTCTGACTACAACAATTGGCGAAGAAAAAGGGGATTCTGACTCGCGTATGACTCCACTTAAAAGAAGTTCCTGAAGGTGTTTTCTTACAGCCCCAATATCACGTGGATGAATTGGTCTAGTGTGGTGTTTGAACGGGGATTCATCATGTAATTTGATGCAATGTTTCATTTTTTGTGTATGTCCAAAATCCAGATCATGTTGAGCAAAGACTTCTGGCATCTCACGAAGTTTCTTTGTGATTCGATCCTTCCATTCCTGTGATAATGGAGAATCACCAAAATTTAAAATGAACTTTTCTTCTTTGATTACTTTGGGCTCATCACTTTGGAATCCCTGTTTAGGTATAGCGTTGTCAGAAGAAAGCACTGACTCCAAAGCATGGATCTCTGCAATGACACACCTCTGTGGGATAGTGATATTGTGATCAGTCTCATTTGTGAGAACCACAGGAAGATGGCTATATCGTCTAGAAGGGAGAGTAAGTAAGCAATTTTTCACCACAATTCCACCGGGTAAGAAAGATATGGAGGGGTGTTCCACAACAATCCATTTATCAGTTGGAAAGCCATGCATATGGGCAATGCCCTCTAAAACGACAGTTTGGCCAGCCGCCATGACTTCTGGTACCTTACTCCTCAATCTTATTTGACCAAGAGCACCAGCATTATGTTTGTGCCGCAATCTGATGGTATTCAGGACAGTTCTGTAGCCAAACAAGGAAGGCTGGAAGGTCATAGAACTCGTTTTCAAGTGTTCGTCATAAAGGGTGTCCAAAGTATTTGTCCCTATAATAATTAAAGGCATGGTGCAAGACTCTGGCTCTGGAACCACCAAAGCGACAGTAGGTAATTCAACACTTGTCCCAATAAACTCTGCAGGAAAAGTTATATTCAGTTCTATGTACCCAATGTAGGGCACAGAAAGGCCATTCGCACCTTCAACATCCAACAAATCAGAAATGGAGTTGATGGGGGTTTCTGAAAGGTGTTGGTCATAAAAGGATAAGGGAATAGTTGTAACTTAGGAGCCTGTGTCGATCAAACAGTTACATTTCTGCCCTAAAATAGTGACTTGTGCGATGCATCTTTCACCAACCAACCCTCTGGGTAATTTGCCATCTTTTATTTTCGAACTATGGCTTTGCATAGAAGCTTTAGTTTTAGGGGGACACTTTAATGTTTCAGTCCCTGGCTGTCCCGCAACAGGAACTGGCTCTGGTTTAAAGCAGCCTTTGCCATTTTGTTTTGAGATTCCCACTGGGACTGTTTCTCCCTCAGAAGTTTACGCTTTTCAGCCACAAGTGCTGGGTTGGGCTCTAAATCACAGGAGGAGGCAATGTGGCCATCTTCCCCACATTGAAAACAGTACCATGGCCTGGGTTTGTCAGTTTGTTTATAATGCATAGGCATTGTAGATTCAACACTTGGCTTGGTTGATTTTTTGTCTTTGAAAGAAGCTTTCCGATCTACGGTTTGTGATGCCAGTTTCTTTGGGGCCTCAGATTTAGTAGCGAGTTTAGCTAATTGGCTCTGTAGAGTGGCTATCTGTTTTTTAAGCTCTTTAGCTTCTGTTGCTAATGACAACACATTGCAATCTGTACTTTGCTTAGGTTCATCGCATACCCAGATCCTTTGGGTGTTCATCAGTGCACGCTGCTTGGAACTACCTAGATGTTGCTTCATACGAATGGTTTTTGCAGTATGTTTATCTTCCTCGGTTCGTAACATCAATAATAGCTGCGCAAAAGTAGGAGGATCATCTCGTTTTTGTGCCAATCGCAGGTCAGCTATTAAACCATCATCCCAGCAGCCCCGACAAAATTGTTTCAAAAGGTGTCGGTCTGCTTCACTGGCCAACACACCACCACGCTTGATGGCTATGTTCAAGGCTGCCTGAAGCCTATACAGGTAGGCCGAAGGTTTTTCTCCTGCATCCTGCAATGTATTCATGAATTTAGCGAAAAGTTCATCACCATCTTCGACTGTACCAAAGGCAGAATCTAGCAACTGCAGGTAAGCTGATGGAGCAGCGTCAGCGCTCAGTTGTTTAATGACATCAGCAGCTGGGGGCAAAAGGCTATCTAGAATCTTTCTTGAACCATGAAGATCAGATATTGCAGGATCCTTCAAAACGAGATCGACACTAGAACGCCATGTGTCATAATCTGTCTCATTAGCAGGGCGAGGTTTCCTACCAGAAAACAGTCTGAGTCGCATGGGTATGTGTGCCTGGGCAACACCTTCTCCACTCCTCACCACATGTTCAACAACCAACCTCTGTACTTCTGGTGGGTTAAGTATTGTGGGGGAAGTAAGAACTGAGGAATCAGCGACATGAGCAGCAGTTTGATGCATTTCCTGGTTTCCTTCGTTGCTAGGCTGAGCCATAACTGGAGATGTTTTGCCACTAATTTGCTCTTGACCAGATGGTGTAATAGGGGGTTTGTCAGGAGCTTCAGATACAGAGCTTGCAGGAAGAACTACAGCACTCATTTCTGTTAGCATTTCACTCAACATTGCTTCAAAATTTGCCCCACTAAGTTTTGCGATTTCTTTCAATCCCTTTAGGTATGATTTGGTAGCACTACCCCCTAACTGTTGAGTGTACACACTGGATAAGGATCTCACTAAGTAAGTGATATTTGGATCACTAGTCAACTGGTAAGTATACGGCAACAGGGGCTCTAAAGACTGTAAAGCACTGCCACTTTCAAATTCAATAATCACATCCTGATTAAACTCAGATTCAGGGTCTTGAATTTTAACCGATCTAACAATAGAACCGTGTTTTTGCAAGATTTTCAGAAATTCTTCATCATCTGCTGTCTCAGTTTCCCCACTAATTATAATAGCATTTGGGATTTTGATACCTTCTTGCATAACTACATCCATTTTAACAGTGAAATGATTATTCCAAACACCAATAGTATTTTAATCACCTGTCAGTTCTCAGCAATACAGCACCACCTCCTGGCTGGCTCGCCAATTTTATGTAACAGGTTACACTATCAAATCAATCTGGACATCAGAAGCCTCGGATTCGACTACTGGAGGTAATGAGCAATTGCTGAAAAATGACAGAAACTACGATATAGGTAAGTATTTGAAATGTTTATAGATATATTTTTCTGCAGATCTTTCCCCAAAATAAAATTAACAAAATACAATAAAACAATTAAAACACAATAAAACAAACGTTCGAGGTTACTAAAGTAACCCTTCGTTCCCCGAGGAGGGGAACGGAAGCACTATAAGTGGATTTGATTGTAAAATCCACGCATTGGGGAGGTTCGGTTCAGAAGCTACTCGTCTGAAAGAGTATTGAACGGGCCAATTAAGAATGAATTGGCAGCGCAAGCCTGCGCAGGTGAGCGGCATAAGCAATCAACTGAGTATATAAGCTCACCTGGCGCCAGCAGACGCTATCCTTTTTAAGCTGAAGAGACTTTCAACAGCTAAGGGACAGTCATTATGGCGACGGAGTATAGTGCTTCCGTTCCCCTCCTCGGGGAACGAAGGGTTACTTTAGTAACCTCGAACGTTCCCCTTCGGGGGGAACTTCAGCACTATAAGTGGATTTGATTGTAAAATCCACGCATTGGGAGCCCATTGAAAGCGCCATAATGACTGCACCTTACCAACACCCCCGATGAGGAGATAGTCAAGCAAGCGTGACGCACCCACATCATGGGGGGCGCGGTCCTCCAACGTGTCCCTGGCCCTAATTTACCTACTTCAACAGAAGTTTTACGGATTTATATATATTTTTTGGGAAGTCGTGAACATCTAGATAATTCTAGGAAAATACGACAGTACGTTGGGAAGCGTGCAATCCCGATAGGGAGGACGCTGCGGAGGCCATCCGTTACCCAAGGGGGGATAGATGGCAGAATTTACATATGGACTAGCCCTAAAAAGGGGGAGTACGCATAGCAAAAGAGTGGTTAGCGGGGAGGGAAGACACGGGTCCGCCCAGGGGGGGGACTTAACCGTGGCGGGATAAGCATATGGGATCGCCTAGTGGGGATCGCGCATAGCAGGCACCTTTACCCAAAACGCGGGCTGACCAGCGGGCAGACCTACAACGTAGTGGGGCAGCAAGTGACTCCTCCGCTGAGTCAGTGCTGGGGGCCACGGAGGAATCTGCAGGGCTCACCTGACGGGGAACTTTACTGACAGATAAAAAGGCGCACGTATCTCCGTGTTAGGGAAAATGGCGCAGCAAGCGTGTTTCAACACCCTACCGAATTGTTTCCTCAATCACCAAGGGTTACCTAATACCCTTGAGGAAACCGGCTCCACTCGCAGATTGTAAAACCTTGCAAATGTGTTGGGTGTCACCCAGCCCGCAGCTCTACAGAAGTCTGTTAGAGGGGCGCCGCGTGCGCGCGCTCGAGAGGATGCGAAGCTCCGAGTGGAGTGCGCACGCGCTCTCGGGGGACGCGGCTCATCTCGGCTCTGATAGTGAAAGAAAGGCATCCACAATCTAGTGGGAACTTATTTCGGTACGGCACTTCCCTGCTGCCGACCGCTATAACAGACGAAGAGCTGCTCAGATGATCTAAACTCTGAGTGCGGTCCGGATAATACGCAAAACGCGAACTGGACAATAAGAAGGGCTGGGTCTGCCTCCTCCGAGGGCAGCGCTTGCAGGCTCACTACCTCGTATTAAAACGGAGTGGTAGGAACCTTGGGCACATATCGCGGGCGGGGTCTCAGGACGTGAGAGAAGCCAGCCCAATTACAGGCACTAGTCACTGACCGAAAAATGCCTCCGGGTCCCCGACCCTCTAATCGATATCAACGCGACCAGCAGAGCTGTCTTCAGGGACAGAAAGATACTGAGTCGAGGATCGAAGGGATCTGACGCGGCTTGTGTAGCGAGGGCGAGATCCTAAGAGGGCATGAGAGGGGGCGGGGTGGATTAATTCGCTTAGCGCCCCTGAGGAACCGGATGATGAGGTTATGCGTTCCCACGGTGCTGCCAGCCACCGCGTTATGAGAGCGGAGATGGCAGCCACGTAACCTTGAGTGTGGAGGGCGACAGCCTGCTCTCCAACTTCTCTCGGCGTAAAGAAAGCACAACGCTGATCTGGCAAATTACGGGGGTCTTCTCAGCGAGAGACACACCATTCAGTGAATAGACTCCACGTCAGGGCATAGGTGCACTCGGGGAGGGGGCTCTAGCCCGAGTGACGGTATTAGCCACCGCAATCGGAGGTTACCTAAGTCTTCCTCGCGTCTAAAATCTCTTCAAAGATCGGCGAGGGTGCCAGGTGGTGCCCTGTCCCTGAGAGAGTAGGTGCTCTCTCGAAGGGACTGCCAGGGGAGGGCTATCGCGAGGGAGAGCTCTAACATCCAGGTCCGGTTGAGCCAGAGGGGCGCAACCAGCAACCTGTTTCTCGTCCTCCCTGACCTTGCACAGTAACTGCGCGAGCAGGCTCACTGGGGGAAACGCGTATTTGCGCGTGCCCCGAGGCCAGCTGTAAGCCAGTGCATCCGTGCCGAGAGCACTCGGTCAGGGAAAGAACAACTGGCAATGAGCGATCTCGGGGGAAGCAACAGATCGATCTGGGCTTCCCCGAATCGCGCCCATATCAGCTGAACAGACTCGGGGTGGAGTCTCCATTCTCCAGGACGCAAGGCTGCCGTGAGAGCGCATCGGCTGCACGGTTGAGCTTGCCTGAATATGAATGGCGTGCAGCGATTTCAGCCGCGGATGACTCCAGAGGAGCAGACGGCGGGCGAGCTGAGACATGCGGCGAGAGCGCATACCCCCTATACGGCTGATATACGCCACCGCCGCCGTACTGTCCGTCCTGACCAGCACGTGTTGCCGCTCCAGCACCGGAAAAAAACGGTGGAGGGCGAGGAACACTGCCAACAGCTCCAGGCGATATGCCAATGCAACTGGGTACCTTTCCACAGGTCCGCAGCCGCATGCCCGCAACGCACAGCCCCCCAGCCCGTGTTGGAAGTGTCTGCTGAAACGACAACAAGACTGGACGCCTGTTCTAGAGACACCCAGGCCTGTAGGAACGAGGGGTCGCTCCAAGGGCTGAGGGCGCGGCGACACAGCGCAGTAACAGAGACTCGGTGTGCGCGCGCATGCCATGCGCGTCTGGGGACTCGATCGTGAAGCCAGTGCTGAAGTGGTAGAATAATCCGAGCGGCATGAAGCGGCTGCGGATGCCATATGCCCCAGGAGCCTCTGAAATAGTTTCAGTGGGACCACTATTTTACTGTCGAGCTCTCTCAGACAGTACAGCATCAGCTGAGCGCGCTCTCCGGAGAGGCGCGCTGCCATGGTGACCGAGTCCAGCTCCAGCCCGAGAGAAGAGATCCTCTGCACGGGGGCGAGTTTGCTCTTTTCTCGGTTGACCTGAAACCCCCACAGGTGGAAGTGCCAGAGCACTTTGTCTCTGTGCATAATCAACTGCTCCGAGAGAGGGCAAAAATCAGCCAGTCGTAAAGAATTGAGCATGCAGATGCCCGCGAGCCGAAGGGGCGCTGAGGCACCCTCCGCGGGCTTGGTGAGGACCCGCGGAGACAGAGAGAGCCCGAAGGGGAGGGATTTGTATTGCCAAGCTCGACCTTCAAACGCAACCGCAGAAACTGTCGGTGGCGAGGAAGAGTGGAGACATGGAAATACGCGTCCATCAGGTCTAATGCTGCAGACCAACCCAGAGGACGAACGCACCGGAGGATGCGCTTCTGCGTGAGCATTCCGAACGGCAGCTTGTGCAGGCAGCGGTTCAAAACGCGCAGATCTAGGATTGGCCGTGACCCACCGCTCTTTTTGGGCACGATGAAGCGTGGGCTGTAAAACCCGCTCTCCATCTCGGCTGGAGGGAGCGGCTCGATTGCATCCTTCGCCAGGAGGACAGCAATCTCCTCTCGCAAGACAGGGGCGGACAGGGGGCTGACCCTGGTGAATACACACCCGTGACTTGGGGGGCCGTTTCGCGAACTGAATCGCATAGCCGAGTCTGATTGTGCGTATAAGCCACCGCGAAGAGCTGGCCCGCGCTAACCAGGCAGGCAGAGCTCTCGCTAATGGACTCATCGCTACAATCGCTGACGTACCAGCAGTGGGGCAGCGCGGAGTGGGTGTGCTGATCCGGGAAGCTCGCGGGTCCCACGGAAAAGCTGGAGGTGAGATATTTGCTCTCACTCCAAACCCGAGCTCCGGAGGGGAGGCTCGAGGGGTGGGAGAAAGGAGACCGTCCTCCCAGCGCTCGTGAGCCACTGGCGAAACGCACCGAATCTGCAAGCTAGAAAGCATAGCGTCCCAGACTGGCAGATTTCGGGCTGTCACATCTGGGGAAGTGAAAAGTGCCCTTTCATAATGTTTTCATGGCAGTAAAAAGTGCCGTTGGAAATAGGGCCCCGCCCTCCAGCGGGGAAAGAGCAAGTTCCCTCTTCTCCAGATGGCCTGTCCCAGGGGCGCTTCGCGGTCCGTTGCCGGACTTAGCGGCGTTCTGGGCAGGGGGGCTGCCTGCTTCCGAGGTGCCCGACGCGCTCGCTTCGCCGGAGGCGTGTGCGGGGGCGGAGCAGCTCTCGTAGGCGGGCGCCTTCGGCGAGGAGCAGGTATGAATGGCACGGCGGGCGGAGCGGGCTACGGACCGCCGATAAGACATCACCCACCAACTGCTCTCTCACCGCCTTGAATTCCTGGGTGAATTCACAGACAGTGTCGCCGAACCTGGCTGGGGATATGGGGAAGTCAAGAAAGCGGACTTTGTCAACTTTGCGCATATCAGCCAGGGGTGGCGCTCCTGGACCACTAATGTGGACATCGTCCTCCCCAACGCACACGCAGCGGACTCAGTAGTCCGAAGAGCTAAGTCGGCGGCGGTGCGAAGCTCGTAAGCCTGGGTTGGACCCACCCTCGTGCAGCTCGGCCAGCGCCTGCGCTTGGTAGCGCTGGTAGGTGGCTATCGCATGCAAGGCGGAAGCAGCCTGGCCCGCAGCTATGTAAGCTCTAGCTCCGAGGGAGGTAGATAACTTACAGGCTTTGGATGGGAGACGAGGCGGACCCCGCCAAGAAGAGGCGCCGCGCGGATTTACCGCCATCGCGCACTCAACCTGAGGAATCGCCACATACTCCCTGGCTGTTTCACCGTCAAGAGTGGTTAGGGTGGAGGAACACGCAGCACGAGCAGAAAAAAGTGCTTTACAAGACCGCGTGAGCCTACTGTGCACCTCCGGGAAGAAGGGAACGCCCCTCTAGTCGGTCCGGCCGCGGAGCTGGGGGATAAACCATCTCCAACCCACGGCCGAAGCAGCCCGGGAAAGCACGGCTAACATGTCCGTTTCAGGATCCGTAGTGACAGCGCTCACCAGCCCGAAGGGGGCGAGTGGGTCTGGATCATCATCGGACAATGAAAGCCCACCCTCCGATGCCGCGGTGGACATCTGGTCTCCGGTGTCATCGGGCGTAAGGGCTACCATCTGCTTCCCCCGCCCGAAGCTTGGATGGAGCGCTTAGAGGAGCGGGAGGTCCGCGGGCCCGTGGGTGACGGATTATCTCTCGCTGAAACCCTCAGATCTGCCCGAGTGCCCGCTGCAGAGCAGGGGACAACTGGGGTGGTTCGCCGTTTTGCAAAGGCTAACCGCGATCTTGCGCAACAGTCATGGCATCGCAATGACGACATGAACTGCCCGCAAGCAGCGCATTAACATGCTGGACCCCCAGACATGTAACGCAGTGCCCGCGCCCATCATCCGAGGACAGGAAACCACCGCATCCAGAAACGCACAGTCGGAGCGCCGTCCTGAAAAGGACGTGCTGCACGACTATGTTGCTCTTTCTGTGAAGTTTGCAACTTTATACGCACCGCTCTGGAGGACCGGACCCAAAGAACGCCAGGCAAGGGAGAAACCCAGCTCGACTGTCTGCCACTGCGTGTACACACTCTGGACCGGGAGAATGCTCTCGTTCGCTCAGAATCGCTGGTCACAGCAGGAGGAACCCTCATCGACTCGATCAGAAAGTCTCTGAAGCAAAAAGGATAGCGTCTGCTGGCGCCAGGTGAGCTTATATACTCAGTTGATTGCTTATGCCGCTCACCTGCGCAGGCTTGCGCTGCCAATTCATTCTTAATTGGCCCGTTCAATACTCTTTCAGACGAGTAGCTTCTGAACCGAACCTCCCCAATGCGTGGATTTTACAATCAAATCCACTTATAGTGCTGAAGTTCCCCCCGAAGGGGAAATAAAGTTCAATTGAAATTACATTGAAAATGTAAAGAAAACCACTTGTTCAGAATCAACAAACTCAGTATTTCTCATTGCACTTCAAAAGGGAAATAGTTTGATTTCCAAGTGTCCGTGCGCTGGTATTAGTCTTTTTTCTTAATCAGTTCTCAGGGAAAAAAACACGAACAGTCTCTATTCAGAAACGGAAAAAAACACTCTTTTACCTTGAGCTGGAAAAATAAAAAAGTATTAAAGTACTCTCCTGGTTCAGTAGGGTGAATTTCCAATTTTCTTTTCTAGTGTCCGAATAGGTTGGCTCGCCATCAATGTGAATCAGTCTTCAATCAAAACCACCAAAGAAAAAAACCTGACCTGTACAAAAGGCCAAAAGCATGACTACATTTAGTCAATGATATCATTATATCAGGTAAGTATTTCCACATACAAGCAAATAACATAATAATCATTACAATTAACCTGTATCTCTTTTTTTTAGGCATGTATACAAGGCGATATGCATGTGAACATACACGTGAAGGGAAATAATAACACGTGGAGACAACTAAATACAGTATATATCACACAACAGCAAAATAAACTCTTGTTTTTTCTACAAACTGTGTTTGTTCGTCATTTAACATTAAATTCAGAGTGTTTACAAAGTAATTAAACTCACCATGTCCATATAGTCACTCCTCAACAACACAATGATGCAATTTTCCCATCGATCGTCACAGGAACAATTTAACGACTGAATCCTCTTCAAATACTTCTCTATGAAAGCTTTTTGTAAGTTTCTCAAACTAGTTTCAAAGTTATAATCTGATTTCACAGTTTAAATCATCAAATCTAGCGATCTCACTCTCTCTTCCTCCACAGTCTGGCGGTCTCTTCCCACTGCGTCAGCAAGCGCAAATCCCTCCCACACATCACTGATTGGCTAAACCAATAACATGTGAATATTTCACATTATTATTTTTAAACAATTTATTTCTTATTAAGAACATTTTAGAACAATAAATCCACAGTTATATGTTGTTTTATCCCCTGATCATTTATATTATTTTATAAATGTACAAATATAACCCTTCAGTAATCTGGGTTACACTAGCATATAAAAATAAATTAGTATTTTAAAATGCATTATTTAATGTGTCAGACACAAAATAGACACGTCAATTTGTTTAATATAAAATTAATTGTAATCTGACCAGTTAACCGTTAATAACCGATTAATGAGCGACGGTTGTCGGTTAGCAAAATTAACCGAAACGAGCATCCCTAATTAATACATTAAAATTTTGGAACAAATACAGAAATACAAAATAACAGGGCATGGAACTTTAATCATACCTCTGAATGGGGGAAATTTTCTTGCACATTTAACTGCTGTCTTTCAAGTCCAGCCATAGTGAGATGTACTTCTGCCTCTCCTTTTGGTGTTTTTTCATGCTGTTTGTCCAGCAGGTAAAAATACATTAATAAGCTTTTACATTGCCCCTTATATGGTGCAAAACAGCTTTTCCCTCTACGCTCCTCTCGGAAAAACCCAGGAAATGACCTACAAATATTTCTCATTAGTGTAGGAACAATTTCTGTTAGAGAAAAAAACACATTAGATTCTTCTACACATACAGTCATCCACTGAATCTCACACCTCATTTCTTGCTGAACTGACTGGCTCTGAAAACTTGATGTTGTCCTCTCTCTCTGTGTTGAACTAATCTCTCTTAGTTGGTTTGTGTTCTCTGGTGATCTTAGGGTGTTGGTGAGCCTCGACACCAGGCTTTGAGCAGCAGATATTATTTCACCAAATGGAACCTGATAAACATTAACATAAAATTAAGCTGTAAGTCATGCAGAATTATGATTGACAATGGTTAAAGAGGGTAGACAGACAGACAGACAGACAGACAGACAGATAGATAGATAGATAGATAGATAGATAGATAGATAGATAGACAGACAGAACGATGGATGGATGGATGGACAGATTTTATTTAGGTTTTAATGCCATATCAGCAGCATTGGCTATATTCATGGCAAAAAAACATGTACTAAATATACAATTTATAATCATATCATATCAGTTAGCATGATGATGCTCATTTCAGTTAGTAAACAATCTTAGCAAACATACATTTTAAAATAACAACAAAAAACATACAAGTAGCAAACAACAACACTGAAAACAGTCATATACAATCTTTTAGTTAGATTAAAGATAAATATTGTAAAACACCTTTTCAAACAGCTCACTTCAAATATTTCCAGAATAAAAACATTCTCCAATATAATTTAAAAACACAATGTGTATTTTTACATGATATTAGAGAACGTTTTTATTCGGGAAATATTTTAAACATATTAAAATGTTTTATCGGTAAAATATTTTTACACAAGTCACCAATAGGTATTTCTTCCCCTTTTCATAAATATGCGAGTGTAAGCCATGAGTGTCTGATGCTACATCTTGTATGAACAACCTGGTCATGTCTATTTTCAAAATGGTAATTATTCCTTTCATTAATTAATGGATTCACTTCATACCATGTGTTTTTCCTACATTCATCCCATTCCATCTGCCATTTCTCATTAACATACAGATTTAAAACAGGTTTAACATCAGACACAGGAAGTTTACGTTCTGTTATCTCCGACTTCTATCTTCCTTTATCATGCTTTATCTGCACGCTCATTTCCAACTAATCCCATATGACCAGCCTGGTATCCAGCAGAAAATAATATCAAAGTCTTTAGTCTTTAAAAGGTCCACTTTTTCTATTATGCTAAAAATCTTGGTATGTTCAGTTTTCATAGATTCAAGTGCTTGTAAGCAGGACATAATCTGAGCTAATTAAAAACAGACAGACAGATAGATATTGGGCATTTTTCTAATACTAAGAAACGAGTCTTATGTTGAGCAGGTAGATTTGAGGAAATAGTCACTATATGAGACAAAATATACTTTTTTGGCTATTTGCTTAAATTATTTAAGTTAGGTTAGTCTACTTTAGATAAGAAATCTCTTTATAAAGACTTTGTAAATTGCTATAAATATATAAAAACGTCATTTCTGCTTAGTAATGTGGATTGCTAACTTAAAGATAATATAAAAACGTATATCTGAACATATAATCTTCTCTCATAAATCAATGAGGAGCTTAATTATTCAGCTTTCAGATGAAATACCAGTGTTTAAATGACTGCCCCTCATGATTTACGCCCATGGGTCCGGGTCACTTATTTAACCAATTGCTAATCTGCACAGACTCTATTACATTATTCAATATATTTTCCCACTCATTCGGTGATAATAAGATTAATTAACGTAGATCTCAAGTTTTTTAAACAATTGATGGATTTGATTCAGTGTCATAAAAATAAGCAAAAACCCTCAAATATTTAACTTGCCTTTTGCTGATATCTTCTTTATAATAGATCAATAATCTATCTGGCTTTCAAAAACACTTAATCAACAGATGCCATGTTATAGTTAAACACCGTTAAGTGATTCACTGAGAAGTTCTGCGCTCGCTGCCTGTCAAGTTCACTTACGTTATGCTAACTTAGCTTGCTATCCTCGGCCCGATCTTAATTTTGATTCTGTAAAATGTCTAAGAAACACAGCGAAAATGGACCTCATTAAGTCTCAACCTTTATTACAGCTCATGGAGGACATTTCTCAAAGAGGGATTAACAAAAGTCTTACCTGAGACGGTGTGTTGGAGCTGCCCAGACATTTTGTTCGGCGGGCTTCCTTCAGTCAGGATTCAGGATCTCATCACGCAAGCGCACTGGTGTGTTCGATGACTCTGGCTCGTTTATTAATGCCTGTGACCGCGGTGATGTATTTTGACAGTGGACTGTCGCTGTTTGATTCGTACTCTTCGTGTCCGTGGTGAAACTATTTTGTGTCTGTAAAGTAACGTTACAAGTTATGTTTCGTTTTCCTTTGCTGTTTCATAATTGCAGATGCGTGAATTTTATAATTATAACAGAAATTTTATTCCATAGGTTAGCAACTTCACGTACTGCCGCCAAGACATCCTCGTTTCCATGACAACTAACATTAGACTCCGGAGCTTTCGATTTCCTAGCAGCAGACTTCTGGACAAAAGCCAAAGCATCGTGATTCCGTATTACATTGTAAATTCAGTGCAGAGCTAAAGGCCGATGCAGAGTCCTCAAATTAATCAGCCGTGTTGGACCAGTCAAATATCAATCATGCCAGGCCTTGCGTGATTAACTTTATTCTTCCCTCTTTTCCCCATGCAGAGATGGCAAAAGAGTTGTATAAGGTCCACGCGTATTTTATAATGTTATCACGAGCCCTAAACAGTAGGTTAATATGCCACTTCACCTTTTACACCCTGAAGAATAAACGCGAACACCTGTACCTACAGGACCCCCATCCCATCTTTGGTCTGGCCCTACGCTACGTCATAAATCGAACGCGTTCTGCACCGCGAGTGTCAGAATCCACCAGACGCCTGACAGAACAGACGTGTATTGAGGAACTCTTCATTTGATACTCAGACAAGGCGAAAACTCAGATAATTAACTGCAGTAAACTCATTTATACGCCCTAGAGAGCGTTATTTACTGCTAATAAATGGAATAAAGTATGTTTCATGTTCCCGGTCCTTCCGGACAAAGAAGGCCGCCATGTAGACAGAGGATAGGGCCTTCTCCTGGTTCTGGTAGATTTGAATGTATTTTTAATGTTTGATTGATGTTGTTTAACCCTTGTGTTGCTGTTTCATACACACTGGGGTCATTTGGCCTCAACTTTCTCTCAGTTTCAGCAAATGGAGTGATTTTTTTAGTGACAAACTATTTTGACATATTTTGGGAAAAGGCTTTTGAATTAAAAAAAAAGTTTCAAAAAACTTAATTCGGGGCAAATTGGCTTTGTTTATGTTGTTGGCTGTTACGGGTTAAATTGCTTTATTTTTATACTGTCTGTTCAGGCATAACTGGAAGCTGTCTCAAATGAACATGCTGTTTTCATCTTTCAGTGGAAGTAAAATATGACCTGAAAGAAAATATTGGAGCTGGCTGCTACGGCAATGTCTATCGTGGTATCAGAAAAGTGGACGGCAAACAGGTAAGTCTATTCACCCTAGTCCAGTTTAGAGGACATCAACTTTGGAGAAATCATGTTTGATTGCTCACTCATGTTTAATTCTACTTTTCATCCACAGTTTATCATCAAGTCGACTTTTTCAGAAGTTGACAGCAATGTGGTAAGTCTGAAAACATCATGCGTGATTCATATTTGAAGCATCACAAAATACATTTAATAGATGAGTCTGTCTGCGGCTGTGGTTATACAAATATCTACTGATCATTTTGTGATTCACTGCTGTTTTCTGTTTATTTATGGCTATGATGGGAATTAATATGTGCTCTGCCGAGTTTTGATGCAGAAAATTTAACTCTGCAGTTTAACAGTGACTTTATATACATATAACAGAAAAAAGTAGTCACATGCCAATATTCAATAATTCAGTATATCATAATAATGAACATGCACAATAATGAATAATTATTATTTACACTTTTAGAGTGTCTTTTAAGGTTATTTTATTCTGCAACATGTTGAACCCTTATTAAGCCATTTATTTTCAAACATGATGCTTTTCTCATGTTAATCTGGGCTACGACTTTGGGAATTCAGAGACTGTTTGTCTTTTGTTCGTAAACTCTGTACAGTAAAGTCCTCTCGTTAACATCCGTTAATTTATCTAAAGTAGTTTAGTTTATACTTTATTATAGTGTTACCTATTATTGTACTTTATAATCTTTTTACATGTATTTAATAAGGAATACACTAGGTATTGTTGTAATCATACCTGATAAAGTAATCTGTTTCACAGCTCAGCTTAATATCTTGATAATATCAAAGCTTCCGCAATTCACCACATTAAAATCTAATACCGTCAGAAGCCGAATTACCAGATTTTTACATCACAATTGACAAAACCAGTACAGATAATAAACATCAAGCTCCCATAATGCATTTCAAAAGCATAAATAAACACACAGAAAAAAACATGAATCACAAAATACGGAAAGCTGCTGATTTACAGATTTTCTTTTACAGTTATATTGAAAAACAGGATTACATGTTGTTGATATGCTAATGCTAATGTGCACTTTATCTTCAGCCTGGATATCCGTTACCCATACCAATCGAAGTGGCCATGATGACAATTGCGAGAGATCCCCCCAGCCCGCTGCTCATCAAGCTCCAGGAATGGTTTTTAGTTAAAGTGGAGAAATTGCCAAGAGGAGTAGGTGTATTTATACAGCACATTTCATGCACAATGCGCTGCAGGAGGGTTTGTCTCGTTTCTTATTGTCGTTTTAATTTTGTAAATTCAAATTCCTAAATCAAGAAGCATTTCTGGACATGTAAATAACTTTGTCTTGTTTTCAGAAAAGCTTGTGGGTTAATGATATGCCGGTGCGGTAAGCAAAATAAACTCATTTCTACTTTAAAATCTATCCTGAATGTAACTGGAAGCCAGTGTAAAGACTAGGCATGGGCCAATAACTGTTTTTAAGGTATGGAAAAGTCGAGGTTTTAAAACTGCCAACGTTTCTGTAATACCGTTGTGTGAGATATATTATTTACAGTTTTTTTTTTAGGACAATGGTATCTCCAGCAGAATAAATATCCAAAAATGCTGTTTTAAATAGTAAAGAAATCAGTGTTTTTGAAACAAACGAGGGCCGCAGAAGTCAATTAATCTTTTGAATTATTTAGCCTGACATGTTTACTGCCAAAAAAATATTATAAATCTATTACAAAATAAAATATATTGTTTTCAGAGGGGAACAAGTTTGTCTTTTACCCAGACATTCAAAAAGACTACATATTAGAGCAGTAATCACAATACCGTGAAATTTTGATCCAAGGTTATCATACCGCCACAATCTAATACCGGCCCATGCCTAGTAAAGACTGACCTGAGGACTGCTGTCGTGTGCTTTATTTTAACTCATTGCATCTGCTTACAGAAAGTGTGTAAGACAATAATGTTGGTGATGGAGTATCTCGGCCCGTGCAGAACACTGGAGGATTTCCTGCAGAAGCACCAACACCTGGAGGAGAAAGTCGCGCGTACGCTTATCCTGCAGATTGTCAAAGCAGCGCAGGAGTGCTTGAGGCGGAAAATTTGTCATCATGATATTCATAACTAAATAACATAATAATCATTACAATTAACCTGTATCTCTTTTTTTTAGGCATGTATACAAGGCGATATGCATGTGAACATACACGTGAAGGGAAATAATAACACGTGGAGACAACTAAATACAGTATATATCACACAACAGCAAAATAAACTCTTGTTTTTTCTACAAACTGTGTTTGTTCGTCATTTAACATTAAATTCAGAGTGTTTACAAAGTAATTAAACTCACCATGTCCATATAGTCACTCCTCAACAACACAATGATGCAATTTTCCCATCGATCGTCACAGGAACAATTTAACGACTGAATCCTCTTCAAATACTTCTCTATGAAAGCTTTTTGTAAGTTTCTCAAACTAGTTTCAAAGTTATAATCTGATTTCACAGTTTAAATCATCAAATCTAGCGATCTCACTCTCTCTTCCTCCACAGTCTGGCGGTCTCTTCCCACTGCGTCAGCAAGCGCAAATCCCTCCCACACATCACCGATTGGCTAAACCAATAACATGTGAATATTTCACATTATTATTTTTAAACAATTTATTTCTTATTAAGAACATTTTAGAACAATGAATCCACAGTTATATGTTGTTTTATCCCCTGATCATTTATATTATTTTATAAATGTACAAATATAACCCTTCAGTAATCTGGGTTACACTAGCATATAAAAATAAATTAGTATTTTAAAATGCATTATTTAATGTGTCAGACACAAAATAGACACGTCAATTTGTTTAATATAAAATTAATTGTAATCTGACCAGTTAACCGTTAATAACCGATTAATGAGCGACGGTTGTCGGTTAGCAAAATTAACCGAAACGAGCATCCCTAATTAATACATTAAAATTTTGGAACAAATACAGAAATACAAAATAACAGGGCATGGAACTTTAATCATACCTCTGAATGGGGGAAATTTTCTTGCACATTTAACTGCTGTCTTTCAAGTCCAGCCATAGTGAGATGTACTTCTGCCTCTCCTTTTGGTGTTTTTTCATGCTGTTTGTCCAGCAGGTAAAAATACATTAATAAGCTTTTACATTTCCACTTATATGGTGCAAAACAGCTTTTCCCTCTACGCTCCTCTCGGAAAAACCCAGGAAATGACCTACAAATATTTTCTCATTAGTGTAGGAACAATTTCTATTAGAGAAAAAAACACATTAGATTCTTCTACACATACAGTCATCCACTGAATCTCACACCTCATTTCTTGCTGAACTGACTGGCTCTGAAAACTTGATGTTGTCCTCTCTCTCTGTGTTGAACTAATCTCTCTTAGTTGGTTTGTGTTCTCTGGTGATCTTAGGGTGTTGGTGAGCCTCGACACCAGGCTTTGAGCAGCAGATATTATTTCACCAAATGGAACCTGATAAACATTAACATAAAATTAAGCTGTAAGTCATGCAGAATTATGATTGACAATGGTTAAAGAGGGTAGACCAATGACTGTAAAAAATATGGACGACGCGACAGCCCTTTTTCCCATTGAACGCCTTGAGGGCAAAACGCTTGCTTGACGGGCACCAACTGTCGCAAAAGACTGCTGAAATTGGAGCCAGACATGCGCAGAAGGACTGTCTGATGGAGCCAGAGGAGGAGCCGCGAAAATGAGCAGAGTCGAGCTTCCAATCAAACGCTTTATGTAAAATCAACTACGCCCCCCGAACTTCTCAGCATGCGTTTGCTGTCATATCAACACAAATGGATGTAATAACGTTAACAAATATGAGGGTTTTATATATTCAATCGCGCCAGCTCCAGGCCGCAGCGCATAACTTACTCGCGGCGTCGCGGGCTGATTCCGGCTCGCATGCGGCAGCGCCTGCTCGCTCGGCCGCCGCATCTGGCTCGAATGACTCGGGCTGGAATTGGGTAGTGAGTCCAGGCATCCGGAGTAGGTCCAGCAGAGGTAACATTAGTCAGTCTGAGCTCTAAGAGATAAGTCTCCGGCAGGCGAGAATCTAGCCGGAACTGTGTTTTGCTATCTGGGTGGCTAGGCGTGTATCAGCAAACTAATAAAGCCCGAAAAAAGCCCTGAACTTAGCGAATAAACAGTATTCCACCAGGATCATGTATGTCAGAAACTATAGTTTACTGCTGAACTCATTTTGTCATGGTAAAATAACACAGAAATCGAATAATAACATTTCAGTCTACTTCAGTCTCCTGCCGAAGCTCAGACGCCGCGCTTTGAGAAACTGTCAATCACAGCTGTCAATCACGATGACACGCCCAGCATTAAATTACTGCTAAAAACAAACTGTTTACAAAAATGAAGATCTGCACCTATTTCAGCACAATAACCAGTGCCTTAATCGACCAGAACTATCTTTCGGGACATTTTATTGCAAGTGTAATATTTTTTTTTTATTTGGGCTCAAGTCTCCTTCATTAACACGGAGGAGGCGGGCTTTATGACTTGTACTGCAGCCAGCCCCCAGGGGGCGATCTAACGGCCGAAACCTTCACTCAAACGTAGGCTTGCGGCACACTTGGGGTAGACAGACAGACAGACAGACAGACAGATAGATAGATAGATAGATAGATAGATAGATAGATAGATAGATAGACAGACAGAACGATGGTTGGATGGATGGACAGATTTTATTTAGGTTTTAATGCCATATCAGCAGCATTGGCTATATTCATGGCAAAAAACATGTACTAAATATACAATTTATAATCATATCATATCAGTTAGCATATCAGTTAGCATGATGATGCTCATTTCAGTTAGTAAACAATCTTAGCAAACATACATTTTAAAATAACAACAAAAAACATACAAGTAGCAAGCAACAACACTGAAAACAGTCATATACAATCTTTTAGTTAGATTAAAGATAAATATTGTAAAACACCTTTTCAAACAGCTCACTTCAAATATTTCCAGAATAAAAACATTCTCCAATATCATTTAAAAACACAATGTGTATTTTTACATGATATTAGAGAACGTTTTTATTCGGGAAATATTTTAAACATATTAAAATGTTTTATCGGTAAAATATTTTTACACAAGTCACCAATAGGTATTTCTTCCCCTTTTCATAAATATGCGAGTGTAAGCCATGAGTGTCTGATGCTACATCTTGTATGAACAACCTGGTCATGTCTATTTTCAAAATGGCAATTATTCCTTTCATTAATTAATGGATTCACTTCATACCATGTGTTTTTCCTACATTCATCCCATTCCATCTGCCATTTCTCATTAACATACAGATTTAAAACAGGTTTAACATCAGACACAGGAAGTTTACGTTCTGTTATCTCCGACTTCTATCTTCCTTTATCATGCTTTATCTGCACGCTCATTTCCAACTAATCCCATATGACCAGCCTGGTAATCCAGCAGAAAATAATATCAAAGTCTTTAGTCTTTAAAAGGTCCACTTTTTCTATTATGCTAAAAATCTTAGTATGTTCAGTTTTCATAGATTCAAGTGCTTGTAAGCAGGACATAATCTGAGCTAATTAAAAACAGACAGACAGATAGATATTGGGCATTTTTCTAATACTAAGAAACGAGTCTTATGTTGAGCAGGTAGATTTGAGGAAATAGTCACTATATGAGACAAAATATACTTTTTTGGCTATTTGCTTAAATTATTTAAGTTAGGTTAGTCTACTTTAGATAAGAAATCTCTTTATAAAGACTTTGTAAATTGCTATAAATATATAAAAACGTCATTTCTGCTTAGTAATGTGGATTGCTAACTTAAAGATAATATAAAAACGTATATCTGAACATATAATCTTCTCTCATAAATCAATGAGGAGCTTAATTATTCAGCTTTCAGATGAAATACCAGTGTTTAAATGACTGCCCCTCATGATTTACGCCCATGGGTCCGGGTCACTTATTTAACCAATTGCTAATCTGCACAGACTCTATTACATTATTCAATATATTTTCCCACTCATTCGGTGATAATAAGATTAATTAACGTAGATCTCAAGTTTTTTAAACAATTGATGGATTTGATTCAGTGTCATAAAAATAAGCAAAAACCCTCAAATATTTAACTTGCCTTTTGCTGATATCTTCTTTATAATAGATCAATAATCTATCTGGCTTTCAAAAACACTTAATCAACAGATGCCATGTTATAGTTAAACACCGTTAAGTGATTCACTGAGAAGTTCTGCGCTCGCTGCCTGTCAAGTTCACTTACGTTATGCTAACTTAGCTTGCTATCCTCGGCCCGATCTTAATTTTGATTCTGTAAAATGTCTAAGAAACACAGCGAAAATGGACCTCATTAAGTCTCAACCTTTATTACAGCTCATGGAGGACATTTCTCAAAGAGGGATTAACAAAAGTCTTACCTGAGACGGTGTGTTGGAGCTGCCCAGACATTTTGTTCGGCGGGCTTCCTTCAGTCAGGATTCAGGATCTCATCACGCAAGCGCACTGGTGTGTTCGATGACTCTGGCTCGTTTATTAATGCCTGTGACCGCGGTGATGTATTTTGACAGTGGACTGTCGCTGTTTGATTCGTACTCTTCGTGTCCGTGGTGAAACTATTTTGTGTCTGTAAAGTAACGTTACAAGTTATGTTTCGTTTTCCTTTGCTGTTTCATAATTGCAGATGCGTGAATTTTATAATTATAACAGAAATTTTATTCCATAGGTTAGCAACTTCACGTACTGCCGCCAAGACATCCTCGTTTCCATGACAACTAACATTAGACTCCGGAGCTTTCGATTTCCTAGCAGCAGACTTCTGGACAAAAGCCAAAGCATCGTGATTCCGTATTACATTGTAAATTCAGTGCAGAGCTAAAGGCCGATGCAGAGTCCTCAAATTAATCAGCCGTGTTGGACCAGTCAAATATCAATCATGCCAGGCCTTGCGTGATTAACTTTATTCTTCCCTCTTTTCCCCATGCAGAGATGGCAAAAGAGTTGTATAAGGTCCACGCGTATTTTATAATGTTATCACGAGCCCTAAACAGTAGGTTAATATGCCACTTCACCTTTTACACCCTGAAGAATAAACGCGAACACCTGTACCTACAGGACCCCCATCCCATCTTTGGTCTGGCCCTACGCTACGTCATAAATCGAACGCGTTCTGCACCGCGAGTGTCAGAATCCACCAGACGCCTGACAGAACAGACGTGTATTGAGGAACTCTTCATTTGATACTCAGACAAGGCGAAAACTCAGATAATTAACTGCAGTAAACTCATTTATACGCCCTAGAGAGCGTTATTTACTGCTAATAAATGGAATAAAGTATGTTTCATGTTCCCGGTCCTTCCGGACAAAGAAGGCCGCCATGTAGACAGAGGATAGGGCCTTCTCCTGGTTCTGGTAGATTTGAATGTATTTTTAATGTTTGATTGATGTTGTTTAACCCTTGTGTTGCTGTTTCATACACACTGGGGTCATTTGGCCTCAACTTTCTCTCAGTTTCAGCAAATGGAGTGATTTTTTTAGTGACAAACTATTTTGACATATTTTGGGAAAAGGCTTTTGAATTAAAAAAAAAGTTTCAAAAAACTTAATTCGGGGCAAATTGGCTTTGTTTATGTTGTTGGCTGTTACGGGTTAAATTGCTTTATTTTTATACTGTCTGTTCAGGCATAACTGGAAGCTGTCTCAAATGAACATGCTGTTTTCATCTTTCAGTGGAAGTAAAATATGACCTGAAAGAAAATATTGGAGCTGGCTGCTACGGCAATGTCTATCGTGGTATCAGAAAAGTGGACGGCAAACAGGTAAGTCTATTCACCCTAGTCCAGTTTAGAGGACATCAACTTTGGAGAAATCATGTTTGATTGCTCACTCATGTTTAATTCTACTTTTCATCCACAGTTTATCATCAAGTCGACTTTTTCAGAAGTTGACAGCAATGTGGTAAGTCTGAAAACATCATGCGTGATTCATATTTGAAGCATCACAAAATACATTTAATAGATGAGTCTGTCTGCGGCTGTGGTTATACAAATATCTACTGATCATTTTGTGATTCACTGCTGTTTTCTGTTTATTTATGGCTATGATGGGAATTAATATGTGCTCTGCCGAGTTTTGATGCAGAAAATTTAACTCTGCCGTTTAACAGTGACTTTATATACATATAACAGAAAAAAGTAGTCACATGCCAATATTCAATAATTCAGTATATCATAATAATGAACATGCACAATAATGAATAATTATTATTTACACTTTTAGAGTGTCTTTTAAGGTTATTTTATTCTGCAACATGTTGAACCCTTATTAAGCCATTTATTTTCAAACATGATGCTTTTCTCATGTTAATCTGGGCTACGACTTTGGGAATTCAGAGACTGTTTGTCTTTTGTTCGTTAACTCTGTACAGTAAAGTCCTCTCGTTAACATCCGTTAATTTATCTAAAGTAGTTTAGTTTATACTTTATTATAGTGTTACCTATTATTGTACTTTATAATCTTTTTACATGTATTTAATAAGGAATACACTAGGTATTGTTGTAATCATACCTGATAAAGTAATCTGTTTCACAGCTCAGCTTAATATCTTGATAATATCAAAGCTTCCGCAATTCACCACATTAAAATCTAATACCGTCAGAAGCCGAATTACCAGATTTTTACATCACAATTGACAAAACCAGTACAGATAATAAACATCAAGCTCCCATAATGCATTTCAAAAGCATAAATAAACACACAGAAAAAAACATGAATCACAAAATACGGAAAGCTGCTGATTTACAGATTTTCTTTTACAGTTATATTGAAAAACAGGATTACATGTTGTTGATATGCTAATGCTAATGTGCACTTTATCTTCAGCCTGGATATCCGTTACCCATACCAATCGAAGTGGCCATGATGACAATTGCGAGAGATCCCCCCAGCCCGCTGCTCATCAAGCTCCAGGAATGGTTTTTAGTTAAAGTGGAGAAATTGCCAAGAGGAGTAGGTGTATTTATACAGCACATTTCATGCACAATGCGCTGCAGGAGGGTTTGTCTCGTTTCTTATTGTCGTTTTAATTTTGTAAATTCAAATTCCTAAATCAAGAAGCATTTCTGGACATGTAAATAACTTTGTCTTGTTTTCAGAAAAGCTTGTGGGTTAATGATATGCCGGTGCGGTAAGCAAAATAAACTCATTTCTACTTTAAAATCTATCCTGAATGTAACTGGAAGCCAGTGTAAAGACTAGGCAAGGGCCAATAACTGTTTTTAAGGTATGGAAAAGTCGAGGTTTTAAAACTGCCAACGTTTCTGTAATACCGTTGTGTGAGATATATTATTTACAGTTTTTTTTTTAGGACAATGGTATCTCCAGCAGAATAAATATCCAAAAATGCTGTTTTAAATAGTAAAGAAATCAGTGTTTTTGAAACAAACGAGGGCCGCAGAAGTCAATTAATCTTTTGAATTATTTAGCCTGACATGTTTACTGCCAAAAAAATATTATAAATCTATTACAAAATAAAATATATTGTTTTCAGAGGGGAACAAGTTTGTCTTTTACCCAGACATTCAAAAAGACTACATATTAGAGCAGTAATCACAATACCGTGAAATTTTGATCCAAGGTTATCATACCGCCACAATCTAATACCGGCCCATGCCTAGTAAAGACTGACCTGAGGACTGCTGTCGTGTGCTTTATTTTAACTCATTGCATCTGCTTACAGAAAGTGTGTAAGACAATAATGTTGGTGATGGAGTATCTCGGCCCGTGCAGAACACTGGAGGATTTCCTGCAGAAGCACCAACACCTGGAGGAGAAAGTCGCGCGTACGCTTATCCTGCAGATTGTCAAAGCAGCGCAGGAGTGCTTGAGGCGGAAAATTTGTCATCATGATATTCATAACTAAATAACATAATAATCATTACAATTAACCTGTATCTCTTTTTTTTAGGCATGTATACAAGGCGATATGCATGTGAACATACACGTGAAGGGAAATAATAACACGTGGAGACAACTAAATACAGTATATATCACACAACAGCAAAATAAACTCTTGTTTTTTCTACAAACTGTGTTTGTTCGTCATTTAACATTAAATTCAGAGTGTTTACAAAGTAATTAAACTCACCATGTCCATATAGTCACTCCTCAACAACACAATGATGCAATTTTCCCATCGATCGTCACAGGAACAATTTAACGACTGAATCCTCTTCAAATACTTCTCTATGAAAGCTTTTTGTAAGTTTCTCAAACTAGTTTCAAAGTTATAATCTGATTTCACAGTTTAAATCATCAAATCTAGCGATCTCACTCTCTCTTCCTCCACAGTCTGGCGGTCTCTTCCCACTGCGTCAGCAAGCGCAAATCCCTCCCACACATCACCGATTGGCTAAACCAATAACATGTGAATATTTCACATTATTATTTTTAAACAATTTATTTCTTATTAAGAACATTTTAGAACAATGAATCCACAGTTATATGTTGTTTTATCCCCTGATCATTTATATTATTTTATAAATGTACAAATATAACCCTTCAGTAATCTGGGTTACACTAGCATATAAAAATAAATTAGTATTTTAAAATGCATTATTTAATGTGTCAGACACAAAATAGACACGTCAATTTGTTTAATATAAAATTAATTGTAATCTGACCAGTTAACCGTTAATAACCGATTAATGAGCGACGGTTGTCGGTTAGCAAAATTAACCGAAACGAGCATCCCTAATTAATACATTAAAATTTTGGAACAAATACAGAAATACAAAATAACAGGGCATGGAACTTTAATCATACCTCTGAATGGGGGAAATTTTCTTGCACATTTAACTGCTGTCTTTCAAGTCCAGCCATAGTGAGATGTACTTCTGCCTCTCCTTTTGGTGTTTTTTCATGCTGTTTGTCCAGCAGGTAAAAATACATTAATAAGCTTTTACATTTCCACTTATATGGTGCAAAACAGCTTTTCCCTCTACGCTCCTCTCGGAAAAACCCAGGAAATGACCTACAAATATTTTCTCATTAGTGTAGGAACAATTTCTATTAGAGAAAAAAACACATTAGATTCTTCTACACATACAGTCATCCACTGAATCTCACACCTCATTTCTTGCTGAACTGACTGGCTCTGAAAACTTGATGTTGTCCTCTCTCTCTGTGTTGAACTAATCTCTCTTAGTTGGTTTGTGTTCTCTGGTGATCTTAGGGTGTTGGTGAGCCTCGACACCAGGCTTTGAGCAGCAGATATTATTTCACCAAATGGAACCTGATAAACATTAACATAAAATTAAGCTGTAAGTCATGCAGAATTATGATTGACAATGGTTAAAGAGGGTAGACCAATGACTGTAAAAAATATGGACGACGCGACAGCCCTTTTTCCCATTGAACGCCTTGAGGGCAAAACGCTTGCTTGACAGGCACCAACTGTCGCAAAAGACTGCTGAAATTGGAGCCAGACATGCGCAGAAGGACTGTCTGATGGAGCCAGAGGAGGAGCCGCGAAAATGAGCAGAGTCGAGCTTCCAATCAAACGCTTTATGTAAAATCAACTACGCCCCCCGAACTTCTCAGCATGCGTTTGCTGTCATATCAACACAAATGGATGTAATAACGTTAACAAATATGAGGGTTTTATATATTCAATCGCGCCAGCTCCAGGCCGCAGCGCATAACTTACTCGCGGCGTCGCGGGCTGATTCCGGCTCGCATGCGGCAGCGCCTGCTCGCTCGGCCGCCGCATCTGGCTCGAATGACTCGGGCTGGAATTGGGTAGTGAGTCCAGGCATCCGGAGTAGGTCCAGCAGAGGTAACATTAGTCAGTCTGAGCTCTAAGAGATAAGTCTCCGGCAGGCGAGAATCTAGCCGGAACTGTGTTTTGCTATCTGGGTGGCTAGGCGTGTATCAGCAAACTAATAAAGCCCGAAAAAAGCCCTGAACTTAGCGAATAAACAGTATTCCACCAGGATCATGTATGTCAGAAACTATAGTTTACTGCTGAACTCATTTTGTCATGGTAAAATAACACAGAAATCGAATAATAACATTTCAGTCTACTTCAGTCTCCTGCCGAAGCTCAGACGCCGCGCTTTGAGAAACTGTCAATCACAGCTGTCAATCACGATGACACGCCCAGCATTAAATTACTGCTAAAAACAAACTGTTTACAAAAATGAAGATCTGCACCTATTTCAGCACAATAACCAGTGCCTTAATCGACCAGAACTATCTTTCGGGACATTTTATTGCAAGTGTAATATTTTTTTTTTATTTGGGCTCAAGTCTCCTTCATTAACACGGAGGAGGCGGGCTTTATGACTTGTACTGCAGCCAGCCCCCAGGGGGCGATCTAACGGCCGAAACCTTCACTCAAACGTAGGCTTGCGGCACACTTGGGGTAGACAGACAGACAGACAGACAGACAGACAGACAGATAGATAGATAGATAGATAGATAGATAGATAGACAGACAGAACGATGGTTGGATGGATGGATGGATGGACAGATTTTATTTAGGTTTTAATGCCATATCAGCAGCATTGGCTATATTCATGGCAAAAAACATGTACTAAATATACAATTTATAATCATATCATATCAGTTAGCATATCAGTTAGCATGATGATGCTCATTTCAGTTAGTAAACAATCTTAGCAAACATACATTTTAAAATAACAACAAAAAACATACAAGTAGCAAGCAACAACACTGAAAACAGTCATATACAATCTTTTAGTTAGATTAAAGATAAATATTGTAAAACACCTTTTCAAACAGCTCACTTCAAATATTTCCAGAATAAAAACATTCTCCAATATCATTTAAAAACACAATGTGTATTTTTACATGATATTAGAGAACGTTTTTATTCGGGAAATATTTTAAACATATTAAAATGTTTTATCGGTAAAATATTTTTACACAAGTCACCAATAGGTATTTCTTCCCCTTTTCATAAATATGCGAGTGTAAGCCATGAGTGTCTGATGCTACATCTTGTATGAACAACCTGGTCATGTCTATTTTCAAAATGGCAATTATTCCTTTCATTAATTAATGGATTCACTTCATACCATGTGTTTTTCCTACATTCATCCCATTCCATCTGCCATTTCTCATTAACATACAGATTTAAAACAGGTTTAACATCAGACACAGGAAGTTTACGTTCTGTTATCTCCGACTTCTATCTTCCTTTATCATGCTTTATCTGCACGCTCATTTCCAACTAATCCCATATGACCAGCCTGGTATCCAGCAGAAAATAATATCAAAGTCTTTAGTCTTTAAAAGGTCCACTTTTTCTATTATGCTAAAAATCTTAGTATGTTCAGTTTTCATAGATTCAAGTGCTTGTAAGCAGGACATAATCTGAGCTAATTAAAAACAGACAGACAGATAGATATTGGGCATTTTTCTAATACTAAGAAACGAGTCTTATGTTGAGCAGGTAGATTTGAGGAAATAGTCACTATATGAGACAAAATATACTTTTTTGGCTATTTGCTTAAATTATTTAAGTTAGGTTACTCTACTTTAGATAAGAAATCTCTTTATAAAGACTTTGTAAATTGCTATAAATATATAAAAACGTCATTTCTGCTTAGTAATGTGGATTGCTAACTTAAAGATAATATAAAAACGTATATCTGAACATATAATCTTCTCTCATAAATCAATGAGGAGCTTAATTATTCAGCTTTCAGATGAAATACCAGTGTTTAAATGACTGCCCCTCATGATTTACGCCCATGGGTCCGGGTCACTTATTTAACCAATTGCTAATCTGCACAGACTCTATTACATTATTCAATATATTTTCCCACTCATTCGGTGATAATAAGATTAATTAACGTAGATCTCAAGTTTTTTAAACAATTGATGGATTTGATTCAGTGTCATAAAAATAAGCAAAAACCCTCAAATATTTAACTTGCCTTTTGCTGATATCTTCTTTATAATAGATCAATAATCTATCTGGCTTTCAAAAACACTTAATCAACAGATGCCATGTTATAGTTAAACACCGTTAAGTGATTCACTGAGAAGTTCTGCGCTCGCTGCCTGTCAAGTTCACTTACGTTATGCTAACTTAGCTTGCTATCCTCGGCCCGATCTTAATTTTGATTCTGTAAAATGTCTAAGAAACACAGCGAAAATGGACCTCATTAAGTCTCAACCTTTATTACAGCTCATGGAGGACATTTCTCAAAGAGGGATTAACAAAAGTCTTACCTGAGACGGTGTGTTGGAGCTGCCCAGACATTTTGTTCGGCGGGCTTCCTTCAGTCAGGATTCAGGATCTCATCACGCAAGCGCACTGGTGTGTTCGATGACTCTGGCTCGTTTATTAATGCCTGTGACCGCGGTGATGTATTTTGACAGTGGACTGTCGCTGTTTGATTCGTACTCTTCGTGTCCGTGGTGAAACTATTTTGTGTCTGTAAAGTAACGTTACAAGTTATGTTTCGTTTTCCTTTGCTGTTTCATAATTGCAGATGCGTGAATTTTATAATTATAACAGAAATTTTATTCCATAGGTTAGCAACTTCACGTACTGCCGCCAAGACATCCTCGTTTCCATGACAACTAACATTAGACTCCGGAGCTTTCGATTTCCTAGCAGCAGACTTCTGGACAAAAGCCAAAGCATCGTGATTCCGTATTACATTGTAAATTCAGTGCAGAGCTAAAGGCCGATGCAGAGTCCTCAAATTAATCAGCCGTGTTGGACCAGTCAAATATCAATCATGCCAGGCCTTGCGTGATTAACTTTATTCTTCCCTCTTTTCCCCATGCAGAGATGGCAAAAGAGTTGTATAAGGTCCACGCGTATTTTATAATGTTATCACGAGCCCTAAACAGTAGGTTAATATGCCACTTCACCTTTTACACCCTGAAGAATAAACGCGAACACCTGTACCTACAGGACCCCCATCCCATCTTTGGTCTGGCCCTACGCTACGTCATAAATCGAACGCGTTCTGCACCGCGAGTGTCAGAATCCACCAGACGCCTGACAGAACAGACGTGTATTGAGGAACTCTTCATTTGATACTCAGACAAGGCGAAAACTCAGATAATTAACTGCAGTAAACTCATTTATACGCCCTAGAGAGCGTTATTTACTGCTAATAAATGGAATAAAGTATGTTTCATGTTCCCGGTCCTTCCGGACAAAGAAGGCCGCCATGTAGACAGAGGATAGGGCCTTCTCCTGGTTCTGGTAGATTTGAATGTATTTTTAATGTTTGATTGATGTTGTTTAACCCTTGTGTTGCTGTTTCATACACACTGGGGTCATTTGGCCTCAACTTTCTCTCAGTTTCAGCAAATGGAGTGATTTTTTTAGTGACAAACTATTTTGACATATTTTGGGAAAAGGCTTTTGAATTAAAAAAAAAGTTTCAAAAAACTTAATTCGGGGCAAATTGGCTTTGTTTATGTTGTTGGCTGTTACGGGTTAAATTGCTTTATTTTTATACTGTCTGTTCAGGCATAACTGGAAGCTGTCTCAAATGAACATGCTGTTTTCATCTTTCAGTGGAAGTAAAATATGACCTGAAAGAAAATATTGGAGCTGGCTGCTACGGCAATGTCTATCGTGGTATCAGAAAAGTGGACGGCAAACAGGTAAGTCTATTCACCCTAGTCCAGTTTAGAGGACATCAACTTTGGAGAAATCATGTTTGATTGCTCACTCATGTTTAATTCTACTTTTCATCCACAGTTTATCATCAAGTCGACTTTTTCAGAAGTTGACAGCAATGTGGTAAGTCTGAAAACATCATGCGTGATTCATATTTGAAGCATCACAAAATACATTTAATAGATGAGTCTGTCTGCGGCTGTGGTTATACAAATATCTACTGATCATTTTGTGATTCACTGCTGTTTTCTGTTTATTTATGGCTATGATGGGAATTAATATGTGCTCTGCCGAGTTTTGATGCAGAAAATTTAACTCTGCAGTTTAACAGTGACTTTATATACATATAACAGAAAAAAGTAGTCACATGCCAATATTCAATAATTCAGTATATCATAATAATGAACATGCACAATAATGAATAATTATTATTTACACTTTTAGAGTGTCTTTTAAGATTATTTTATTCTGCAACATGTTGAACCCTTATTAAGCCATTTATTTTCAAACATGATGCTTTTCTCATGTTAATCTGGGCTACGACTTTGGGAATTCAGAGACTGTTTGTCTTTTGTTCGTTAACTCTGTACAGTAAAGTCCTCTCGTTAACATCCGTTAATTTATCTAAAGTAGTTTAGTTTATACTTTATTATAGTGTTACCTATTATTGTACTTTATAATCTTTTTACATGTATTTAATAAGGAATACACTAGGTATTGTTGTAATCATACCTGATAAAGTAATCTGTTTCACAGCTCAGCTTAATATCTTGATAATATCAAAGCTTCCGCAATTCACCACATTAAAATCTAATACCGTCAGAAGCCGAATTACCAGATTTTTACATCACAATTGACAAAACCAGTACAGATAATAAACATCAAGCTCCCATAATGCATTTCAAAAGCATAAATAAACACACAGAAAAAAACATGAATCACAAAATACGGAAAGCTGCTGATTTACAGATTTTCTTTTACAGTTATATTGAAAAACAGGATTACATGTTGTTGATATGCTAATGCTAATGTGCACTTTATCTTCAGCCTGGATATCCGTTACCCATACCAATCGAAGTGGCCATGATGACAATTGCGAGAGATCCCCCCAGCCCGCTGCTCATCAAGCTCCAGGAATGGTTTTTAGTTAAAGTGGAGAAATTGCCAAGAGGAGTAGGTGTATTTATACAGCACATTTCATGCACAATGCGCTGCAGGAGGGTTTGTCTCGTTTCTTATTGTCGTTTTAATTTTGTAAATTCAAATTCCTAAATCAAGAAGCATTTCTGGACATGTAAATAACTTTGTCTTGTTTTCAGAAAAGCTTGTGGGTTAATGATATGCCGGTGCGGTAAGCAAAATAAACTCATTTCTACTTTAAAATCTATCCTGAATGTAACTGGAAGCCAGTGTAAAGACTAGGCATGGGCCAATAACTGTTTTTAAGGTATGGAAAAGTCGAGGTTTTAAAACTGCCAACGTTTCTGTAATACCGTTGTGTGAGATATATTATTTACAGTTTTTTTTTTAGGACAATGGTATCTCCAGCAGAATAAATATCCAAAAATGCTGTTTTAAATAGTAAAGAAATCAGTGTTTTTGAAACAAACGAGGGCCGCAGAAGTCAATTAATCTTTTGAATTATTTAGCCTGACATGTTTACTGCCAAAAAAATATTATAAATCTATTACAAAATAAAATATATTGTTTTCAGAGGGGAACAAGTTTGTCTTTTACCCAGACATTCAAAAAGACTACATATTAGAGCAGTAATCACAATACCGTGAAATTTTGATCCAAGGTTATCATACCGCCACAATCTAATACCGGCCCATGCCTAGTAAAGACTGACCTGAGGACTGCTGTCGTGTGCTTTATTTTAACTCATTGCATCTGCTTACAGAAAGTGTGTAAGACAATAATGTTGGTGATGGAGTATCTCGGCCCGTGCAGAACACTGGAGGATTTCCTGCAGAAGCACCAACACCTGGAGGAGAAAGTCGCGCGTACGCTTATCCTGCAGATTGTCAAAGCAGCGCAGGAGTGCTTGAGGCGGAAAATTTGTCATCATGATATTCATAACTAAATAACATAATAATCATTACAATTAACCTGTATCTCTTTTTTTAGGCATGTATACAAGGCGATATGCATGTGAACATACACGTGAAGGGAAATAATAACACGTGGAGACAACTAAATACAGTATATATCACACAACAGCAAAATAAACTCTTGTTTTTTCTACAAACTGTGTTTGTTCGTCATTTAACATTAAATTCAGAGTGTTTACAAAGTAATTAAACTCACCATGTCCATATAGTCACTCCTCAACAACACAATGATGCAATTTTCCCATCGATCGTCACAGGAACAATTTAACGACTGAATCCTCTTCAAATACTTCTCTATGAAAGCTTTTTGTAAGTTTCTCAAACTAGTTTCAAAGTTATAATCTGATTTCACAGTTTAAATCATCAAATCTAGCGATCTCACTCTCTCTTCCTCCACAGTCTGGCGGTCTCTTCCCACTGCGTCAGCAAGCGCAAATCCCTCCCACACATCACTGATTGGCTAAACCAATAACATGTGAATATTTCACATTATTATTTTTAAACAATTTATTTCTTATTAAGAACATTTTAGAACAATAAATCCACAGTTATATGTTGTTTTATCCCCTGATCATTTATATTATTTTATAAATGTACAAATATAACCCTTCAGTAATCTGGGTTACACTAGCATATAAAAATAAATTAGTATTTTAAAATGCATTATTTAATGTGTCAGACACAAAATAGACACGTCAATTTGTTTAATATAAAATTAATTGTAATCTGACCAGTTAACCGTTAATAACCGATTAATGAGCGACGGTTGTCGGTTAGCAAAATTAACCGAAACGAGCATCCCTAATTAATACATTAAAATTTTGGAACAAATACAGAAATACAAAATAACAGGGCATGGAACTTTAATCATACCTCTGAATGGGGGAAATTTTCTTGCACATTTAACTGCTGTCTTTCAAGTCCAGCCATAGTGAGATGTACTTCTGCCTCTCCTTTTGGTGTTTTTTCATGCTGTTTGTCCAGCAGGTAAAAATACATTAATAAGCTTTTACATTGCCCCTTATATGGTGCAAAACAGCTTTTCCCTCTACGCTCCTCTCGGAAAAACCCAGGAAATGACCTACAAATATTTCTCATTAGTGTAGGAACAATTTCTGTTAGAGAAAAAAACACATTAGATTCTTCTACACATACAGTCATCCACTGAATCTCACACCTCATTTCTTGCTGAACTGACTGGCTCTGAAAACTTGATGTTGTCCTCTCTCTCTGTGTTGAACTAATCTCTCTTAGTTGGTTTGTGTTCTCTGGTGATCTTAGGGTGTTGGTGAGCCTCGACACCAGGCTTTGAGCAGCAGATATTATTTCACCAAATGGAACCTGATAAACATTAACATAAAATTAAGCTGTAAGTCATGCAGAATTATGATTGACAATGGTTAAAGAGGGTAGACAGACAGACAGACAGACAGACAGACAGACAGATAGATAGATAGATAGATAGATAGATAGATAGATAGACAGACAGAACGATGGATGGATGGATGGACAGATTTTATTTAGGTTTTAATGCCATATCAGCAGCATTGGCTATATTCATGGCAAAAAACATGTACTAAATATACAATTTATAATCATATCATATCAGTTAGCATGATGATGCTCATTTCAGTTAGTAAACAATCTTAGCAAACATACATTTTAAAATAACAACAAAAAACATACAAGTAGCAAACAACAACACTGAAAACAGTCATATACAATCTTTTAGTTAGATTAAAGATAAATATTGTAAAACACCTTTTCAAACAGCTCACTTCAAATATTTCCAGAATAAAAACATTCTCCAATATCATTTAAAAACACAATGTGTATTTTTACATGATATTAGAGAACGTTTTTATTCGGGAAATATTTTAAACATATTAAAATGTTTTATCGGTAAAATATTTTTACACAAGTCACCAATAGGTATTTCTTCCCCTTTTCATAAATATGCGAGTGTAAGCCATGAGTGTCTGATGCTACATCTTGTATGAACAACCTGGTCATGTCTATTTTCAAAATGGCAATTATTCCTTTCATTAATTAATGGATTCACTTCATACCATGTGTTTTTCCTACATTCATCCCATTCCATCTGCCATTTCTCATTAACATACAGATTTAAAACAGGTTTAACATCAGACACAGGAAGTTTACGTTCTGTTATCTCCGACTTCTATCTTCCTTTATCATGCTTTATCTGCACGCTCATTTCCAACTAATCCCATATGACCAGCCTGGTAATCCAGCAGAAAATAATATCAAAGTCTTTAGTCTTTAAAAGGTCCACTTTTTCTATTATGCTAAAAATCTTAGTATGTTCAGTTTTCATAGATTCAAGTGCTTGTAAGCAGGACATAATCTGAGCTAATTAAAAACAGACAGACAGATAGATATTGGGCATTTTTCTAATACTAAGAAACGAGTCTTATGTTGAGCAGGTAGATTTGAGGAAATAGTCACTATATGAGACAAAATATACTTTTTTGGCTATTTGCTTAAATTATTTAAGTTAGGTTAGTCTACTTTAGATAAGAAATCTCTTTATAAAGACTTTGTAAATTGCTATAAATATATAAAAACGTCATTTCTGCTTAGTAATGTGGATTGCTAACTTAAAGATAATATAAAAACGTATATCTGAACATATAATCTTCTCTCATAAATCAATGAGGAGCTTAATTATTCAGCTTTCAGATGAAATACCAGTGTTTAAATGACTGCCCCTCATGATTTACGCCCATGGGTCCGGGTCACTTATTTAACCAATTGCTAATCTGCACAGACTCTATTACATTATTCAATATATTTTCCCACTCATTCGGTGATAATAAGATTAATTAACGTAGATCTCAAGTTTTTTAAACAATTGATGGATTTGATTCAGTGTCATAAAAATAAGCAAAAACCCTCAAATATTTAACTTGCCTTTTGCTGATATCTTCTTTATAATAGATCAATAATCTATCTGGCTTTCAAAAACACTTAATCAACAGATGCCATGTTATAGTTAAACACCGTTAAGTGATTCACTGAGAAGTTCTGCGCTCGCTGCCTGTCAAGTTCACTTACGTTATGCTAACTTAGCTTGCTATCCTCGGCCCGATCTTAATTTTGATTCTGTAAAATGTCTAAGAAACACAGCGAAAATGGACCTCATTAAGTCTCAACCTTTATTACAGCTCATGGAGGACATTTCTCAAAGAGGGATTAACAAAAGTCTTACCTGAGACGGTGTGTTGGAGCTGCCCAGACATTTTGTTCGGCGGGCTTCCTTCAGTCAGGATTCAGGATCTCATCACGCAAGCGCACTGGTGTGTTCGATGACTCTGGCTCGTTTATTAATGCCTGTGACCGCGGTGATGTATTTTGACAGTGGACTGTCGCTGTTTGATTCGTACTCTTCGTGTCCGTGGTGAAACTATTTTGTGTCTGTAAAGTAACGTTACAAGTTATGTTTCGTTTTCCTTTGCTGTTTCATAATTGCAGATGCGTGAATTTTATAATTATAACAGAAATTTTATTCCATAGGTTAGCAACTTCACGTACTGCCGCCAAGACATCCTCGTTTCCATGACAACTAACATTAGACTCCGGAGCTTTCGATTTCCTAGCAGCAGACTTCTGGACAAAAGCCAAAGCATCGTGATTCCGTATTACATTGTAAATTCAGTGCAGAGCTAAAGGCCGATGCAGAGTCCTCAAATTAATCAGCCGTGTTGGACCAGTCAAATATCAATCATGCCAGGCCTTGCGTGATTAACTTTATTCTTCCCTCTTTTCCCCATGCAGAGATGGCAAAAGAGTTGTATAAGGTCCACGCGTATTTTATAATGTTATCACGAGCCCTAAACAGTAGGTTAATATGCCACTTCACCTTTTACACCCTGAAGAATAAACGCGAACACCTGTACCTACATGACCCCCATCCCATCTTTGGTCTGGCCCTACGCTACGTCATAAATCGAACGCGTTCTGCACCGCGAGTGTCAGAATCCACCAGACGCCTGACAGAACAGACGTGTATTGAGGAACTCTTCATTTGATACTCAGACAAGGCGAAAACTCAGATAATTAACTGCAGTAAACTCATTTATACGCCCTAGAGAGCGTTATTTACTGCTAATAAATGGAATAAAGTATGTTTCATGTTCCCGGTCCTTCCGGACAAAGAAGGCCGCCATGTAGACAGAGGATAGGGCCTTCTCCTGGTTCTGGTAGATTTGAATGTATTTTTAATGTTTGATTGATGTTGTTTAACCCTTGTGTTGCTGTTTCATACACACTGGGGTCATTTGGCCTCAACTTTCTCTCAGTTTCAGCAAATGGAGTGATTTTTTTAGTGACAAACTATTTTGACATATTTTGGGAAAAGGCTTTTGAATTAAAAAAAAAGTTTCAAAAAACTTAATTCGGGGCAAATTGGCTTTGTTTATGTTGTTGGCTGTTACGGGTTAAATTGCTTTATTTTTATACTGTCTGTTCAGGCATAACTGGAAGCTGTCTCAAATGAACATGCTGTTTTCATCTTTCAGTGGAAGTAAAATATGACCTGAAAGAAAATATTGGAGCTGGCTGCTACGGCAATGTCTATCGTGGTATCAGAAAAGTGGACGGCAAACAGGTAAGTCTATTCACCCTAGTCCAGTTTAGAGGACATCAACTTTGGAGAAATCATGTTTGATTGCTCACTCATGTTTAATTCTACTTTTCATCCACAGTTTATCATCAAGTCGACTTTTTCAGAAGTTGACAGCAATGTGGTAAGTCTGAAAACATCATGCGTGATTCATATTTGAAGCATCACAAAATACATTTAATAGATGAGTCTGTCTGCGGCTGTGGTTATACAAATATCTACTGATCATTTTGTGATTCACTGCTGTTTTCTGTTTATTTATGGCTATGATGGGAATTAATATGTGCTCTGCCGAGTTTTGATGCAGAAAATTTAACTCTGCCGTTTAACAGTGACTTTATATACATATAACAGAAAAAAGTAGTCACATGCCAATATTCAATAATTCAGTATATCATAATAATGAACATGCACAATAATGAATAATTATTATTTACACTTTTAGAGTGTCTTTTAAGATTATTTTATTCTGCAACATGTTGAACCCTTATTAAGCCATTTATTTTCAAACATGATGCTTTTCTCATGTTAATCTGGGCTACGACTTTGGGAATTCAGAGACTGTTTGTCTTTTGTTCGTTAACTCTGTACAGTAAAGTCCTCTCGTTAACATCCGTTAATTTATCTAAAGTAGTTTAGTTTATACTTTATTATAGTGTTACCTATTATTGTACTTTATAATCTTTTTACATGTATTTAATAAGGAATACACTAGGTATTGTTGTAATCATACCTGATAAAGTAATCTGTTTCACAGCTCAGCTTAATATCTTGATAATATCAAAGCTTCCGCAATTCACCACATTAAAATCTAATACCGTCAGAAGCCGAATTACCAGATTTTTACATCACAATTGACAAAACCAGTACAGATAATAAACATCAAGCTCCCATAATGCATTTCAAAAGCATAAATAAACACACAGAAAAAAACATGAATCACAAAATACGGAAAGCTGCTGATTTACAGATTTTCTTTTACAGTTATATTGAAAAACAGGATTACATGTTGTTGATATGCTAATGCTAATGTGCACTTTATCTTCAGCCTGGATATCCGTTACCCATACCAATCGAAGTGGCCATGATGACAATTGCGAGAGATCCCCCCAGCCCGCTGCTCATCAAGCTCCAGGAATGGTTTTTAGTTAAAGTGGAGAAATTGCCAAGAGGAGTAGGTGTATTTATACAGCACATTTCATGCACAATGCGCTGCAGGAGGGTTTGTCTCGTTTCTTATTGTCGTTTTAATTTTGTAAATTCAAATTCCTAAATCAAGAAGCATTTCTGGACATGTAAATAACTTTGTCTTGTTTTCAGAAAAGCTTGTGGGTTAATGATATGCCGGTGCGGTAAGCAAAATAAACTCATTTCTACTTTAAAATCTATCCTGAATGTAACTGGAAGCCAGTGTAAAGACTAGGCATGGGCCAATAACTGTTTTTAAGGTATGGAAAAGTCGAGGTTTTAAAACTGCCAACGTTTCTGTAATACCGTTGTGTGAGATATATTATTTACAGTTTTTTTTTTAGGACAATGGTATCTCCAGCAGAATAAATATCCAAAAATGCTGTTTTAAATAGTAAAGAAATCAGTGTTTTTGAAACAAACGAGGGCCGCAGAAGTCAATTAATCTTTTGAATTATTTAGCCTGACATGTTTACTGCCAAAAAAATATTATAAATCTATTACAAAATAAAATATATTGTTTTCAGAGGGGAACAAGTTTGTCTTTTACCCAGACATTCAAAAAGACTACATATTAGAGCAGTAATCACAATACCGTGAAATTTTGATCCAAGGTTATCATACCGCCACAATCTAATACCGGCCCATGCCTAGTAAAGACTGACCTGAGGACTGCTGTCGTGTGCTTTATTTTAACTCATTGCATCTGCTTACAGAAAGTGTGTAAGACAATAATGTTGGTGATGGAGTATCTCGGCCCGTGCAGAACACTGGAGGATTTCCTGCAGAAGCACCAACACCTGGAGGAGAAAGTCGCGCGTACGCTTATCCTGCAGATTGTCAAAGCAGCGCAGGAGTGCTTGAGGCGGAAAATTTGTCATCATGATATTCATAACTAAATAACATAATAATCATTACAATTAACCTGTATCTCTTTTTTTTAGGCATGTATACAAGGCGATATGCATGTGAACATACACGTGAAGGGAAATAATAACACGTGGAGACAACTAAATACAGTATATATCACACAACAGCAAAATAAACTCTTGTTTTTTCTACAAACTGTGTTTGTTCGTCATTTAACATTAAATTCAGAGTGTTTACAAAGTAATTAAACTCACCATGTCCATATAGTCACTCCTCAACAACACAATGATGCAATTTTCCCATCGATCGTCACAGGAACAATTTAACGACTGAATCCTCTTCAAATACTTCTCTATGAAAGCTTTTTGTAAGTTTCTCAAACTAGTTTCAAAGTTATAATCTGATTTCACAGTTTAAATCATCAAATCTAGCGATCTCACTCTCTCTTCCTCCACAGTCTGGCGGTCTCTTCCCACTGCGTCAGCAAGCGCAAATCCCTCCCACACATCACCGATTGGCTAAACCAATAACATGTGAATATTTCACATTATTATTTTTAAACAATTTATTTCTTATTAAGAACATTTTAGAACAATGAATCCACAGTTATATGTTGTTTTATCCCCTGATCATTTATATTATTTTATAAATGTACAAATATAACCCTTCAGTAATCTGGGTTACACTAGCATATAAAAATAAATTAGTATTTTAAAATGCATTATTTAATGTGTCAGACACAAAATAGACACGTCAATTTGTTTAATATAAAATTAATTGTAATCTGACCAGTTAACCGTTAATAACCGATTAATGAGCGACGGTTGTCGGTTAGCAAAATTAACCGAAACGAGCATCCCTAATTAATACATTAAAATTTTGGAACAAATACAGAAATACAAAATAACAGGGCATGGAACTTTAATCATACCTCTGAATGGGGGAAATTTTCTTGCACATTTAACTGCTGTCTTTCAAGTCCAGCCATAGTGAGATGTACTTCTGCCTCTCCTTTTGGTGTTTTTTCATGCTGTTTGTCCAGCAGGTAAAAATACATTAATAAGCTTTTACATTTCCACTTATATGGTGCAAAACAGCTTTTCCCTCTACGCTCCTCTCGGAAAAACCCAGGAAATGACCTACAAATATTTTCTCATTAGTGTAGGAACAATTTCTATTAGAGAAAAAAACACATTAGATTCTTCTACACATACAGTCATCCACTGAATCTCACACCTCATTTCTTGCTGAACTGACTGGCTCTGAAAACTTGATGTTGTCCTCTCTCTCTGTGTTGAACTAATCTCTCTTAGTTGGTTTGTGTTCTCTGGTGATCTTAGGGTGTTGGTGAGCCTCGACACCAGGCTTTGAGCAGCAGATATTATTTCACCAAATGGAACCTGATAAACATTAACATAAAATTAAGCTGTAAGTCATGCAGAATTATGATTGACAATGGTTAAAGAGGGTAGACCAATGACTGTAAAAAATATGGACGACGCGACAGCCCTTTTTCCCATTGAACGCCTTGAGGGCAAAACGCTTGCTTGACGGGCACCAACTGTCGCAAAAGACTGCTGAAATTGGAGCCAGACATGCGCAGAAGGACTGTCTGATGGAGCCAGAGGAGGAGCCGCGAAAATGAGCAGAGTCGAGCTTCCAATCAAACGCTTTATGTAAAATCAACTACGCCCCCCGAACTTCTCAGCATGCGTTTGCTGTCATATCAACACAAATGGATGTAATAACGTTAACAAATATGAGGGTTTTATATATTCAATCGCGCCAGCTCCAGGCCGCAGCGCATAACTTACTCGCGGCGTCGCGGGCTGATTCCGGCTCGCATGCGGCAGCGCCTGCTCGCTCGGCCGCCGCATCTGGCTCGAATGACTCGGGCTGGAATTGGGTAGTGAGTCCAGGCATCCGGAGTAGGTCCAGCAGAGGTAACATTAGTCAGTCTGAGCTCTAAGAGATAAGTCTCCGGCAGGCGAGAATCTAGCCGGAACTGTGTTTTGCTATCTGGGTGGCTAGGCGTGTATCAGCAAACTAATAAAGCCCGAAAAAAGCCCTGAACTTAGCGAATAAACAGTATTCCACCAGGATCATGTATGTCAGAAACTATAGTTTACTGCTGAACTCATTTTGTCATGGTAAAATAACACAGAAATCGAATAATAACATTTCAGTCTACTTCAGTCTCCTGCCGAAGCTCAGACGCCGCGCTTTGAGAAACTGTCAATCACAGCTGTCAATCACGATGACACGCCCAGCATTAAATTACTGCTAAAAACAAACTGTTTACAAAAATGAAGATCTGCACCTATTTCAGCACAATAACCAGTGCCTTAATCGACCAGAACTATCTTTCGGGACATTTTATTGCAAGTGTAATATTTTTTTTTTATTTGGGCTCAAGTCTCCTTCATTAACACGGAGGAGGCGGGCTTTATGACTTGTACTGCAGCCAGCCCCCAGGGGGCGATCTAACGGCCGAAACCTTCACTCAAACGTAGGCTTGCGGCACACTTGGGGTAGACAGACAGACAGACAGACAGACAGACAGACAGATAGATAGATAGATAGATAGATAGATAGATAGATAGATAGATAGACAGACAGAACGATGGTTGGATGGATGGATGGATGGACAGATTTTATTTAGGTTTTAATGCCATATCAGCAGCATTGGCTATATTCATGGCAAAAAACATGTACTAAATATACAATTTATAATCATATCATATCAGTTAGCATATCAGTTAGCATGATGATGCTCATTTCAGTTAGTAAACAATCTTAGCAAACATACATTTTAAAATAACAACAAAAAACATACAAGTAGCAAGCAACAACACTGAAAACAGTCATATACAATCTTTTAGTTAGATTAAAGATAAATATTGTAAAACACCTTTTCAAACAGCTCACTTCAAATATTTCCAGAATAAAAACATTCTCCAATATCATTTAAAAACACAATGTGTATTTTTACATGATATTAGAGAACGTTTTTATTCGGGAAATATTTTAAACATATTAAAATGTTTTATCGGTAAAATATTTTTACACAAGTCACCAATAGGTATTTCTTCCCCTTTTCATAAATATGCGAGTGTAAGCCATGAGTGTCTGATGCTACATCTTGTATGAACAACCTGGTCATGTCTATTTTCAAAATGGCAATTATTCCTTTCATTAATTAATGGATTCACTTCATACCATGTGTTTTTCCTACATTCATCCCATTCCATCTGCCATTTCTCATTAACATACAGATTTAAAACAGGTTTAACATCAGACACAGGAAGTTTACGTTCTGTTATCTCCGACTTCTATCTTCCTTTATCATGCTTTATCTGCACGCTCATTTCCAACTAATCCCATATGACCAGCCTGGTATCCAGCAGAAAATAATATCAAAGTCTTTAGTCTTTAAAAGGTCCACTTTTTCTATTATGCTAAAAATCTTAGTATGTTCAGTTTTCATAGATTCAAGTGCTTGTAAGCAGGACATAATCTGAGCTAATTAAAAACAGACAGACAGATAGATATTGGGCATTTTTCTAATACTAAGAAACGAGTCTTATGTTGAGCAGGTAGATTTGAGGAAATAGTCACTATATGAGACAAAATATACTTTTTTGGCTATTTGCTTAAATTATTTAAGTTAGGTTACTCTACTTTAGATAAGAAATCTCTTTATAAAGACTTTGTAAATTGCTATAAATATATAAAAACGTCATTTCTGCTTAGTAATGTGGATTGCTAACTTAAAGATAATATAAAAACGTATATCTGAACATATAATCTTCTCTCATAAATCAATGAGGAGCTTAATTATTCAGCTTTCAGATGAAATACCAGTGTTTAAATGACTGCCCCTCATGATTTACGCCCATGGGTCCGGGTCACTTATTTAACCAATTGCTAATCTGCACAGACTCTATTACATTATTCAATATATTTTCCCACTCATTCGGTGATAATAAGATTAATTAACGTAGATCTCAAGTTTTTTAAACAATTGATGGATTTGATTCAGTGTCATAAAAATAAGCAAAAACCCTCAAATATTTAACTTGCCTTTTGCTGATATCTTCTTTATAATAGATCAATAATCTATCTGGCTTTCAAAAACACTTAATCAACAGATGCCATGTTATAGTTAAACACCGTTAAGTGATTCACTGAGAAGTTCTGCGCTCGCTGCCTGTCAAGTTCACTTACGTTATGCTAACTTAGCTTGCTATCCTCGGCCCGATCTTAATTTTGATTCTGTAAAATGTCTAAGAAACACAGCGAAAATGGACCTCATTAAGTCTCAACCTTTATTACAGCTCATGGAGGACATTTCTCAAAGAGGGATTAACAAAAGTCTTACCTGAGACGGTGTGTTGGAGCTGCCCAGACATTTTGTTCGGCGGGCTTCCTTCAGTCAGGATTCAGGATCTCATCACGCAAGCGCACTGGTGTGTTCGATGACTCTGGCTCGTTTATTAATGCCTGTGACCGCGGTGATGTATTTTGACAGTGGACTGTCGCTGTTTGATTCGTACTCTTCGTGTCCGTGGTGAAACTATTTTGTGTCTGTAAAGTAACGTTACAAGTTATGTTTCGTTTTCCTTTGCTGTTTCATAATTGCAGATGCGTGAATTTTATAATTATAACAGAAATTTTATTCCATAGGTTAGCAACTTCACGTACTGCCGCCAAGACATCCTCGTTTCCATGACAACTAACATTAGACTCCGGAGCTTTCGATTTCCTAGCAGCAGACTTCTGGACAAAAGCCAAAGCATCGTGATTCCGTATTACATTGTAAATTCAGTGCAGAGCTAAAGGCCGATGCAGAGTCCTCAAATTAATCAGCCGTGTTGGACCAGTCAAATATCAATCATGCCAGGCCTTGCGTGATTAACTTTATTCTTCCCTCTTTTCCCCATGCAGAGATGGCAAAAGAGTTGTATAAGGTCCACGCGTATTTTATAATGTTATCACGAGCCCTAAACAGTAGGTTAATATGCCACTTCACCTTTTACACCCTGAAGAATAAACGCGAACACCTGTACCTACAGGACCCCCATCCCATCTTTGGTCTGGCCCTACGCTACGTCATAAATCGAACGCGTTCTGCACCGCGAGTGTCAGAATCCACCAGACGCCTGACAGAACAGACGTGTATTGAGGAACTCTTCATTTGATACTCAGACAAGGCGAAAACTCAGATAATTAACTGCAGTAAACTCATTTATACGCCCTAGAGAGCGTTATTTACTGCTAATAAATGGAATAAAGTATGTTTCATGTTCCCGGTCCTTCCGGACAAAGAAGGCCGCCATGTAGACAGAGGATAGGGCCTTCTCCTGGTTCTGGTAGATTTGAATGTATTTTTAATGTTTGATTGATGTTGTTTAACCCTTGTGTTGCTGTTTCATACACACTGGGGTCATTTGGCCTCAACTTTCTCTCAGTTTCAGCAAATGGAGTGATTTTTTTAGTGACAAACTATTTTGACATATTTTGGGAAAAGGCTTTTGAATTAAAAAAAAAGTTTCAAAAAACTTAATTCGGGGCAAATTGGCTTTGTTTATGTTGTTGGCTGTTACGGGTTAAATTGCTTTATTTTTATACTGTCTGTTCAGGCATAACTGGAAGCTGTCTCAAATGAACATGCTGTTTTCATCTTTCAGTGGAAGTAAAATATGACCTGAAAGAAAATATTGGAGCTGGCTGCTACGGCAATGTCTATCGTGGTATCAGAAAAGTGGACGGCAAACAGGTAAGTCTATTCACCCTAGTCCAGTTTAGAGGACATCAACTTTGGAGAAATCATGTTTGATTGCTCACTCATGTTTAATTCTACTTTTCATCCACAGTTTATCATCAAGTCGACTTTTTCAGAAGTTGACAGCAATGTGGTAAGTCTGAAAACATCATGCGTGATTCATATTTGAAGCATCACAAAATACATTTAATAGATGAGTCTGTCTGCGGCTGTGGTTATACAAATATCTACTGATCATTTTGTGATTCACTGCTGTTTTCTGTTTATTTATGGCTATGATGGGAATTAATATGTGCTCTGCCGAGTTTTGATGCAGAAAATTTAACTCTGCCGTTTAACAGTGACTTTATATACATATAACAGAAAAAAGTAGTCACATGCCAATATTCAATAATTCAGTATATCATAATAATGAACATGCACAATAATGAATAATTATTATTTACACTTTTAGAGTGTCTTTTAAGATTATTTTATTCTGCAACATGTTGAACCCTTATTAAGCCATTTATTTTCAAACATGATGCTTTTCTCATGTTAATCTGGGCTACGACTTTGGGAATTCAGAGACTGTTTGTCTTTTGTTCGTTAACTCTGTACAGTAAAGTCCTCTCGTTAACATCCGTTAATTTATCTAAAGTAGTTTAGTTTATACTTTATTATAGTGTTACCTATTATTGTACTTTATAATCTTTTTACATGTATTTAATAAGGAATACACTAGGTATTGTTGTAATCATACCTGATAAAGTAATCTGTTTCACAGCTCAGCTTAATATCTTGATAATATCAAAGCTTCCGCAATTCACCACATTAAAATCTAATACCGTCAGAAGCCGAATTACCAGATTTTTACATCACAATTGACAAAACCAGTACAGATAATAAACATCAAGCTCCCATAATGCATTTCAAAAGCATAAATAAACACACAGAAAAAAACATGAATCACAAAATACGGAAAGCTGCTGATTTACAGATTTTCTTTTACAGTTATATTGAAAAACAGGATTACATGTTGTTGATATGCTAATGCTAATGTGCACTTTATCTTCAGCCTGGATATCCGTTACCCATACCAATCGAAGTGGCCATGATGACAATTGCGAGAGATCCCCCCAGCCCGCTGCTCATCAAGCTCCAGGAATGGTTTTTAGTTAAAGTGGAGAAATTGCCAAGAGGAGTAGGTGTATTTATACAGCACATTTCATGCACAATGCGCTGCAGGAGGGTTTGTCTCGTTTCTTATTGTCGTTTTAATTTTGTAAATTCAAATTCCTAAATCAAGAAGCATTTCTGGACATGTAAATAACTTTGTCTTGTTTTCAGAAAAGCTTGTGGGTTAATGATATGCCGGTGCGGTAAGCAAAATAAACTCATTTCTACTTTAAAATCTATCCTGAATGTAACTGGAAGCCAGTGTAAAGACTAGGCAAGGGCCAATAACTGTTTTTAAGGTATGGAAAAGTCGAGGTTTTAAAACTGCCAACGTTTCTGTAATACCGTTGTGTGAGATATATTATTTACAGTTTTTTTTTTAGGACAATGGTATCTCCAGCAGAATAAATATCCAAAAATGCTGTTTTAAATAGTAAAGAAATCAGTGTTTTTGAAACAAACGAGGGCCGCAGAAGTCAATTAATCTTTTGAATTATTTAGCCTGACATGTTTACTGCCAAAAAAATATTATAAATCTATTACAAAATAAAATATATTGTTTTCAGAGGGGAACAAGTTTGTCTTTTACCCAGACATTCAAAAAGACTACATATTAGAGCAGTAATCACAATACCGTGAAATTTTGATCCAAGGTTATCATACCGCCACAATCTAATACCGGCCCATGCCTAGTAAAGACTGACCTGAGGACTGCTGTCGTGTGCTTTATTTTAACTCATTGCATCTGCTTACAGAAAGTGTGTAAGACAATAATGTTGGTGATGGAGTATCTCGGCCCGTGCAGAACACTGGAGGATTTCCTGCAGAAGCACCAACACCTGGAGGAGAAAGTCGCGCGTACGCTTATCCTGCAGATTGTCAAAGCAGCGCAGGAGTGCTTGAGGCGGAAAATTTGTCATCATGATATTCATAACTAAATAACATAATAATCATTACAATTAACCTGTATCTCTTTTTTTTAGGCATGTATACAAGGCGATATGCATGTGAACATACACGTGAAGGGAAATAATAACACGTGGAGACAACTAAATACAGTATATATCACACAACAGCAAAATAAACTCTTGTTTTTTCTACAAACTGTGTTTGTTCGTCATTTAACATTAAATTCAGAGTGTTTACAAAGTAATTAAACTCACCATGTCCATATAGTCACTCCTCAACAACACAATGATGCAATTTTCCCATCGATCGTCACAGGAACAATTTAACGACTGAATCCTCTTCAAATACTTCTCTATGAAAGCTTTTTGTAAGTTTCTCAAACTAGTTTCAAAGTTATAATCTGATTTCACAGTTTAAATCATCAAATCTAGCGATCTCACTCTCTCTTCCTCCACAGTCTGGCGGTCTCTTCCCACTGCGTCAGCAAGCGCAAATCCCTCCCACACATCACCGATTGGCTAAACCAATAACATGTGAATATTTCACATTATTATTTTTAAACAATTTATTTCTTATTAAGAACATTTTAGAACAATGAATCCACAGTTATATGTTGTTTTATCCCCTGATCATTTATATTATTTTATAAATGTACAAATATAACCCTTCAGTAATCTGGGTTACACTAGCATATAAAAATAAATTAGTATTTTAAAATGCATTATTTAATGTGTCAGACACAAAATAGACACGTCAATTTGTTTAATATAAAATTAATTGTAATCTGACCAGTTAACCGTTAATAACCGATTAATGAGCGACGGTTGTCGGTTAGCAAAATTAACCGAAACGAGCATCCCTAATTAATACATTAAAATTTTGGAACAAATACAGAAATACAAAATAACAGGGCATGGAACTTTAATCATACCTCTGAATGGGGGAAATTTTCTTGCACATTTAACTGCTGTCTTTCAAGTCCAGCCATAGTGAGATGTACTTCTGCCTCTCCTTTTGGTGTTTTTTCATGCTGTTTGTCCAGCAGGTAAAAATACATTAATAAGCTTTTACATTTCCACTTATATGGTGCAAAACAGCTTTTCCCTCTACGCTCCTCTCGGAAAAACCCAGGAAATGACCTACAAATATTTTCTCATTAGTGTAGGAACAATTTCTATTAGAGAAAAAAACACATTAGATTCTTCTACACATACAGTCATCCACTGAATCTCACACCTCATTTCTTGCTGAACTGACTGGCTCTGAAAACTTGATGTTGTCCTCTCTCTCTGTGTTGAACTAATCTCTCTTAGTTGGTTTGTGTTCTCTGGTGATCTTAGGGTGTTGGTGAGCCTCGACACCAGGCTTTGAGCAGCAGATATTATTTCACCAAATGGAACCTGATAAACATTAACATAAAATTAAGCTGTAAGTCATGCAGAATTATGATTGACAATGGTTAAAGAGGGTAGACCAATGACTGTAAAAAATATGGACGACGCGACAGCCCTTTTTCCCATTGAACGGCTTGAGGGCAAAACGCTTGCTTGACGGGCACCAACTGTCGCAAAAGACTGCTGAAATTGGAGCCAGACATGCGCAGAAGGACTGTCTGATGGAGCCAGAGGAGGAGCCGCGAGGAGGAGCTTCCAATCAAACGCTTTATGTAAAATCAACTACGCCCCCCGAACTTCTCAGCATGCGTTTGCTGTCATATCAACACAAATGGATGTAATAACGTTAACAAATATGAGGGTTTTATATATTCAATCGCGCCAGCTCCAGGCCGCAGCGCATAACTTACTCGCGGCGTCGCGGGCTGATTCCGGCTCGCATGCGGCAGCGCCTGCTCGCTCGGCCGCCGCATCTGGCTCGAATGACTCGGGCTGGAATTGGGTAGTGAGTCCAGGCATCCGGAGTAGGTCCAGCAGAGGTAACATTAGTCAGTCTGAGCTCTAAGAGATAAGTCTCCGGCAGGCGAGAATCTAGCCGGAACTGTGTTTTGCTATCTGGGTGGCTAGGCGTGTATCAGCAAACTAATAAAGCCCGAAAAAAGCCCTGAACTTAGCGAATAAACAGTATTCCACCAGGATCATGTATGTCAGAAACTATAGTTTACTGCTGAACTCATTTTGTCATGGTAAAATAACACAGAAATCGAATAATAACATTTCAGTCTACTTCAGTCTCCTGCCGAAGCTCAGACGCCGCGCTTTGAGAAACTGTCAATCACAGCTGTCAATCACGATGACACGCCCAGCATTAAATTACTGCTAAAAACAAACTGTTTACAAAAATGAAGATCTGCACCTATTTCAGCACAATAACCAGTGCCTTAATCGACCAGAACTATCTTTCGGGACATTTTATTGCAAGTGTATTATTTTTTTTTTATTTGGGCTCAAGTCTCCTTCATTAACACGGAGGAGGCGGGCTTTATGACTTGTACTGCAGCCAGCCCCCAGGGGGCGATCTAACGGCCGAAACCTTCACTCAAACGTAGGCTTGCGGCACACTTGGGGTAGACAGACAGACAGACAGACAGATAGATAGATAGATAGATAGATAGATAGATAGATAGACAGACAGAACGATGGTTGGATGGATGGATGGATGGACAGATTTTATTTAGGTTTTAATGCCATATCAGCAGCATTGGCTATATTCATGGCAAAAAACATGTACTAAATATACAATTTATAATCATATCATATCAGTTAGCATATCAGTTAGCATGATGATGCTCATTTCAGTTAGTAAACAATCTTAGCAAACATACATTTTAAAATAACAACAAAAAACATACAAGTAGCAAGCAACAACACTGAAAACAGTCATATACAATCTTTTAGTTAGATTAAAGATAAATATTGTAAAACACCTTTTCAAACAGCTCACTTCAAATATTTCCAGAATAAAAACATTCTCCAATATCATTTAAAAACACAATGTGTATTTTTACATGATATTAGAGAACGTTTTTATTCGGGAAATATTTTAAACATATTAAAATGTTTTATCGGTAAAATATTTTTACACAAGTCACCAATAGGTATTTCTTCCCCTTTTCATAAATATGCGAGTGTAAGCCATGAGTGTCTGATGCTACATCTTGTATGAACAACCTGGTCATGTCTATTTTCAAAATGGCAATTATTCCTTTCATTAATTAATGGATTCACTTCATACCATGTGTTTTTCCTACATTCATCCCATTCCATCTGCCATTTCTCATTAACATACAGATTTAAAACAGGTTTAACATCAGACACAGGAAGTTTACGTTCTGTTATCTCCGACTTCTATCTTCCTTTATCATGCTTTATCTGCACGCTCATTTCCAACTAATCCCATATGACCAGCCTGGTATCCAGCAGAAAATAATATCAAAGTCTTTAGTCTTTAAAAGGTCCACTTTTTCTATTATGCTAAAAATCTTAGTATGTTCAGTTTTCATAGATTCAAGTGCTTGTAAGCAGGACATAATCTGAGCTAATTAAAAACAGACAGACAGATAGATATTGGGCATTTTTCTAATACTAAGAAACGAGTCTTATGTTGAGCAGGTAGATTTGAGGAAATAGTCACTATATGAGACAAAATATACTTTTTTGGCTATTTGCTTAAATTATTTAAGTTAGGTTACTCTACTTTAGATAAGAAATCTCTTTATAAAGACTTTGTAAATTGCTATAAATATATAAAAACGTCATTTCTGCTTAGTAATGTGGATTGCTAACTTAAAGATAATATAAAAACGTATATCTGAACATATAATCTTCTCTCATAAATCAATGAGGAGCTTAATTATTCAGCTTTCAGATGAAATACCAGTGTTTAAATGACTGCCCCTCATGATTTACGCCCATGGGTCCGGGTCACTTATTTAACCAATTGCTAATCTGCACAGACTCTATTACATTATTCAATATATTTTCCCACTCATTCGGTGATAATAAGATTAATTAACGTAGATCTCAAGTTTTTTAAACAATTGATGGATTTGATTCAGTGTCATAAAAATAAGCAAAAACCCTCAAATATTTAACTTGCCTTTTGCTGATATCTTCTTTATAATAGATCAATAATCTATCTGGCTTTCAAAAACACTTAATCAACAGATGCCATGTTATAGTTAAACACCGTTAAGTGATTCACTGAGAAGTTCTGCGCTCGCTGCCTGTCAAGTTCACTTACGTTATGCTAACTTAGCTTGCTATCCTCGGCCCGATCTTAATTTTGATTCTGTAAAATGTCTAAGAAACACAGCGAAAATGGACCTCATTAAGTCTCAACCTTTATTACAGCTCATGGAGGACATTTCTCAAAGAGGGATTAACAAAAGTCTTACCTGAGACGGTGTGTTGGAGCTGCCCAGACATTTTGTTCGGCGGGCTTCCTTCAGTCAGGATTCAGGATCTCATCACGCAAGCGCACTGGTGTGTTCGATGACTCTGGCTCGTTTATTAATGCCTGTGACCGCGGTGATGTATTTTGACAGTGGACTGTCGCTGTTTGATTCGTACTCTTCGTGTCCGTGGTGAAACTATTTTGTGTCTGTAAAGTAACGTTACAAGTTATGTTTCGTTTTCCTTTGCTGTTTCATAATTGCAGATGCGTGAATTTTATAATTATAACAGAAATTTTATTCCATAGGTTAGCAACTTCACGTACTGCCGCCAAGACATCCTCGTTTCCATGACAACTAACATTAGACTCCGGAGCTTTCGATTTCCTAGCAGCAGACTTCTGGACAAAAGCCAAAGCATCGTGATTCCGTATTACATTGTAAATTCAGTGCAGAGCTAAAGGCCGATGCAGAGTCCTCAAATTAATCAGCCGTGTTGGACCAGTCAAATATCAATCATGCCAGGCCTTGCGTGATTAACTTTATTCTTCCCTCTTTTCCCCATGCAGAGATGGCAAAAGAGTTGTATAAGGTCCACGCGTATTTTATAATGTTATCACGAGCCCTAAACAGTAGGTTAATATGCCACTTCACCTTTTACACCCTGAAGAATAAACGCGAACACCTGTACCTACATGACCCCCATCCCATCTTTGGTCTGGCCCTACGCTACGTCATAAATCGAACGCGTTCTGCACCGCGAGTGTCAGAATCCACCAGACGCCTGACAGAACAGACGTGTATTGAGGAACTCTTCATTTGATACTCAGACAAGGCGAAAACTCAGATAATTAACTGCAGTAAACTCATTTATACACCCTAGAGAGCGTTATTTACTGCTAATAAATGGAAAAAAGTATGTTACATGTTCCCGGTCCTTCCGGACAAAGAAGGCCGCCATGTAGACAGAGGATAGGGCCTTCTCCTGGTTCTGGTACATTTGAATGTATTTTTAATGTTTGATTGATGTTGTTTAACCCTTGTGTTGCTGTTTCATACACACTGGGGTCATTTGGCCTCAACTTTCTCTCAGTTTCAGCAAATGGAGTGATTTTTTTAGTGACAAACTATTTTGACATATTTTGGGAAAAGGCTTTTGAATTAAAAAAAGTTTCAAAAAACTTAATTCGGGGCAAATTGGCTTTGTTTATGTTGTTGGCTGTTACGGGTTAAATGGCTTTATTTTTATACTGTCTGTTCAGGCATAACTAGAAGCTGTCTCAAATGAACATGCTGTTTTTATCTTTCAGTGGAAGCAAAATATGACCTGAAAGAAAATATTGGAGCTGGCTGCTACGGCAATGTCTATCGTGGTATCAGAAAAGTGGACGGCAAAATTTAACTCTGCAGTTTAACAGTGACTTTATATACATATAACAGAAAAAGTAGTCACATGCCAATATTCAGTAATTCAGTATATCATAATAATGAACATGCACAATAATGAATAATTATTATTTACACTTTTAGAGTGTCTTTTAAGATTATTTTATTCTGCAACATGTTGAACCCTTATTAAGCCATTTATTTTCAAACATGATGCTTTTCTCATGTTAATCTGGGCTACGACTTTGGGAATTCAGAGACTGTTTGTCTTTTGTTCGTTAACTCTGTGCAGTAAAGTCCTCTCGTTAACATCAGTTAATTTATCTAAAGTAGTTTAGTTTATACTTTATTATAGTGTTACCTATTATTGTACTTTATAATCTTTTTTTACATGTATTTAATAAGCAATACACTAGGTATTGTTGTAATCATACCTGATAAAGTAATCTGTTTCACAGCTCAGCTTAATATCTTGATAATATCAAAGCTTCCGCAATTCATCACATTAAAATCTAATACCGTCAGAAGCCGAATTACCAGATTTTTACATCACAATTGACAAAACCAGTGCAGATAATAAACATCAAGCTCCCATAATGCATTTCAAAAGCATAAATAAACACACAGAAAAAAAACATGAATCACAAAATACGTAAAGCTGCTGATTTACAGATTTTCTTTTACAGTTATATTGAAAAACAGGATTACATGTTGTTGATATGCAGCTAATGTGCACTTTATCTTCAGCCTGGATATCCGTTACCCATACCAATCGAAGTGGCCATGATGACAATTGTGAGAGATCCCCCCAGCCCGCTGCTCATCAAGCTCCAGGAATGGTTTTTAGTTAAAGTGGAGAAATTGCCAAGAGGAGTAAGTGTATTTATACAGCACATTTCATGCACAATGCGCTGCAGGAGGGTTTGTCTCGTTTCTTATTGTCGTTTTAATTTTGTAAATTCAAATTCCTAAATCAAGAAGCATTTCTGGACATGTAAATAACTTTGTCTTGTTTTCAGAAAAGCTTGTGGGTTAATGATATGCCGGTGCGGTAAGCAAAATAAACTCATTTCTACTTTAAAATCTATCCTGAATGTAACTGGAAGCCAGTGTAAAGACTAGGCATGGGCCAATAACTGTTTTTAAGGTATGGAAAAGTCGAGGTTTTAAAACTGCCAAATTTTCTGTAATACCGTTGTGTGAGATATATTATTTACAGTTTTTTTAGGACAACGGTATCTCCAGCTGAATAAATATCCAAAAATGCTGTTTTAAATAGTAAAGAAATCAGTGTTTTTGAAACAAATGAGGGCCGCAGAAGTCAATTCATCTTTTGAATTATTTAGCCTGACATGTTTACTGCCAAAAAAATATTATAAATCTATTACAAAACAAAATATATTGTTTTCAGAGGGGAACAAGTTTGTCTTTTACCCAGACATTCAAAAAGACTACATATTAGAGCAGTAATCACAATACCGTGAAACCGTGATATTTTGATCCAAGGTTATCATACCGCCACAATCTAATACCGGCCCATGCCTAGTAAAGACTGACCTGAGGACTGCTGTCGTGTGCTTTATTTTAACTCATTGCATCTGCTTACAGAAAGTGTGTAAGACAATAATGTTGGTGATGGAGTATCTCGGCCCGTGCAGAACACTGGAGGATTTCCTGCAGAAGCACCAACACCTGGAGGAGAGAGTCGCGCGTACGCTTATCCTGCAGATTGTCAAAGCAGCGCAGGAGTGCTTGAGGCGGAAAATTTGTCATCATGATATTCATGATTGTAATATCCTCGTCATCGACCGGCCTCTGCAAATCAAGCTAATTGATTTTGGCTGTGGGATGCACATCTGTCATGGTAAGTCAGATTATTTCAGGAGGAAGCCGAAAAACATTCATTAGTCTCTGAGACTCAGTTGAATGGGGCTTTAGCTGAACTGCTTGCTCAACACTAAACCTCTCTTTCTGACAGATCCAAAGAAATACCCACCAGACACAAGGATATCTCCAAAGAAGGCGGTTAAAAACACAGTGAAGCAGCTGTTTGGCATCATGCGGGAAATAGAAAAACAATGTTCCAGCATACCTGAAGGTAAGAAGATGACTGGGACTGACACTGTTCATCCCTCCTGTTGACTTATGGGTCAGAATTGACCCTGGCCACATTTTACCAGCAGAAAAACCCAAAACAATATTTTTCTTTATCTTGAGGTTTGGTGACGGTTTCTAAAATGAGGCCAACATTAGGAAAATATATATTATATTTTCATGAAGACTGAACATTAGGGCACAACAGGAGTCATTCAGGTCAATATTGAGCTGTGTGTGTGTGTGTCCACCATTAACTAACTTTCTCTTTTAAAATGTTACAGAATTCATGGCATTTATGAATACCTGCATTACCCTTGGGGATGATGATCAGAGACTGCAAACAGTGCAGCAGATTCTGGATCAGCCATGGCTAAAAAACCAATAAAAATAAAGACTGTTCTAGATATGTGTAGTTTATGCTTTCCACCCTGAAAGAGGACCTGTTTTAGAGGAGATTTTGGAGCACGAGGGGTTCAGCATGACGCAGAGGCTTTCAGCAGCAGGAAATGGTTTCATTCTTCCATGTTTGATGTTTGTCATTTGTTGTTTTCCGCTTCTGCTTCCCAAATTCCTGCGAGGGTTGCAGTCAGAGCTGCATGTAAATGAGGGCCAGTTGAAGCCGCCATTAGAGTGACGTCAGCTTTCCTCCTCACCAGATTGGTTGGAGGGAGAAGGTGTCAATCTAGAGCTAATAGACCAATGGGGAGGCTTCAGCCGGCCCTCATTTGCATGCAGCTCTGACTGAGACACTTGCAGGAGGAAGTGCAGAATGTGGGAAGCAGAAGTTATGAAGAGCTTTGAGAATGGTGGTCTTAATATGCTGGATTTCCGTACATTTAATAATACTGTCAAAATTAAATGGGACAAAAAATATTCTCTAAAATCCAACATCAATCTGGAACTTTATTCCAAATTACATATTTTCTTAATTTGGATGGCTTAATTGTTATTACTCTGTAACTATAATGCTGATAAAATACCAGCTAAATTATCTCAATTTCATAAACAAAATTTCTTAATCGATTCAATACTCCCATCCCCCCTAAAGAATTTGCTGTCGTATTTGATGCCATACCATCTGGAGTTATTAGGTTAGTCCAAGGCATTCTCTATCCTTCTACTTCCCCCCTTGAGACGCTTCTACTACAAAGGTAGGAAAATATAGTTTCTCTGCAACTTCTTCAAACAAATCAGTACATTTACATTTAGCAGACTTACACATGAGGACGAAAAAAGAAATTTACACAACTATAAGAGCAACAATGAATAAGTGCTTTAGGCAAGTTTCAGGTGTGTAAAGTGTACGAAGCAAAACATTAGTAAATTATTTATTTTTTTTTTTGTAATAAAGTTAGCGGTGGAGCCAGAGAGGCAATTGCAGATTAGGAAGAGAAGTGGAGACTAAATAGTTGAGTTTTTAGTGGTTTCTTGAAGACAGCGAGTGACTCTGCTGTTCTGAGGCAGTTAGGGAGTTCATTCCACCAACTGGGCAGATTGAGCGCGAGAGTTCGGGAAAGTGATTTCTTCCCTCTTTGGGATGGAACCACGAGGCGACATTTATTCACAGAACGCAAGTTTCTGGAGGGCATGTAGATCTGCAGAAGTGAGAGCAGATAAGAAGGAGCGAAGCTAGAATTCGCTTTGTAAGCAAACATCAGAGCTTTGAATTTGATGCGAGCAGCAACTGGCAGCCAGTGCAAACGGATGAGCAGCGGAGTGACATGTGCTCTTTTAGGTTCATTAAAGACCACTCGTGCTGCTGCGTTCTGAAGCAGCTGAAGAGGCTTGATAGAGTTAGCTGGAAGCCCGGCTAGTAGAGAGTTGCAGTAGTCCAGTCTGGAGAGAACAAGAGCTTGAACAAGGAGTTGAGCTGCATGTTCAGATAGGAAGGGTCGGACCTTTCTGATGTTGTAGAGTGCGAATCTGCAAGATCGAGCAGTTCTAGAGATGTGGTCAGAGAAGTTTAGTTGGTCATCAATCGTTACTCCAAGGCTTTTCACTGTTTTGGAAACAGTAATGGTTGCCCCATCCATCTGCATTGAAAAGTTCTGATGTTATTTCCTAATGGAACTGTATCAGTTCCAAATGTGACTTTTTTTATTTTATTGGAATTCTTTTGTTTCAGATATTGATTGAAGAAATCAAATATGGCTCATCCCAAATAGCTACTTAATTACAAATAAGATAATAGAAGTTTCATTTAGAACTATTCCCCATACACACTCGGTCAATACTCTCTTAGTAAGATATAAAAAAGATATTGATATTAATTGTTCATTTTGTAAGCAACACAAAAAAATAAGTGCCTAGTTCACTTATTTTGGCAATGCAGTTTTTCTAATTTGCTTTGAAACGATTTTTCTTTTTCTTATTAAGAATGTTGATAAAGATTTTTCCTTACTATGGGAAAATGTTTTGTTAATAATAAAACTGATGCTATACATAAAAAAATATTTTTTTTTCTTAATCTTCTTATGTTATTAACAAAATTGTATAAACATAAATGTACATTTTCAAACCAAAAACCCTTTTTAATATCTTGCTCACTGAAATGCAGCATTACTTTAAAACAATTTCTAACTCTTTTACAAAAAAATGCTTTAAAAACAACTGAAATGTGTCAATTATATAATCTTTTTCTTTAATATATGATGTATATACCCCTACTGTTAATTTTTTTTGTTGTTTTCTTTTTTAAAAAGGTTTTCTTTTTGTCTTTCCATTTTCTTTATAATGTACTGTGATTGTATATTTTTACTTGTCTCATAATTTTAAAAAAATGTGGAAGCGGAAAACAGCATCATGTCAGAAAACAATGGAAGTATGAATTCCTGATGATCTGATTTGGTCACTGACCACATGTGTGCTGCTCTTCTATCATTTCTGTGAAACTGAGACTGTACGCAGAGCGGCCTGCGAACCCCATGGAGTGTGTTGAAGCTGTTTTCTGCTGATCAAACTGTAAACTATTGTCTTCAATAAACTGTATCTCTGACTCCTGCTCTTTGTTCATCACACCGGCTCCTTGCATTAACACAAGTCAAATCCTTCAGCGTAGTGATACGGCACTGTAATGCACTCAAAACATGCCTGAACTACTTTATCTGTGTGTTGATCTGACAATAAGTGTGAACACAACACAAAACAACACAGAGAAGATCTGTTTTACAGACTGCAGACTCAATTTAGCCTTTATAGAACAATATTGATGCGTCATGTAATGTTTAAAGCACATTGCCCTGCCATTTGTGTGACTATAATGTGAAATATAAGAGTGTGTTCACTGATATGAGTAATCCTACTATAATATCTACTGAACTAGCACCAGGGCTCTTTCAGTGTCTGACCAGCAAATGTTGAGCTTTAGCCAAAGAACAATGGTTAGAATGGAAATGTCTTCATTTCACAACAGTTTTTAACAACACTCAGAAAAGTTTTGTGGAAAACTGATGGAAACACACTTATGCTTCAGTTTGTGCTAGTGTTACATCTACACAGCACAGTACACTCAAATATAAGCTAATAAGTAAAGTGAGCCAGCTAGTGTTCACTGAGTTAAAGAGACCCCTGGTGAAAATAAGTACATTGCAAGTATACTAACCAAAAGTTAACTTAATTTAAATATATTAAAAGTATTATTACCATACTTTTATATATGAAGAGTTCAGATGCAAAAACCTCTAAGCGCCATCTGAAATGTTCTTCTAAAACGACCATTTTTGTCAGCCTCCTATGTTTATGTTCAGTTATTTCACTTTAAAGGCAATGTAAAAAATTATTCGTCACTATAAAAGTCAACTTACTGAGCCTACAAACAGGAGTCGGAGAAAAGTTTATTTATTTAGCATTTGATGTTAATATATTTAAGTATTATTTTAACTATGCATTGAACAATGAACTTATGTAAGAATGTGTCAAAGCACACTTTTAAAGCACAGTGTTAAATAAACAGTGTAAGTTTTCATTCATGCAATACAGTTCATTACTGCCTTTAAAAAGTAATAAATGCATTAAAAGCCCATTTAAAGCATTTGTTACTGTATAAGAGATGTTGTTGATGCTGACTAAATATCTATATTTAACATAAATATATATATATATATATATATATATATATATATATATATATATATATATATATATATATATATATATATATATATATACTCAATTCGTCTTTATTTCTCTAGCGGTTTTACAATTTAAATTGTGTCAAAGCAGCTTCACATAGAAGATTATAGTGTTTGAAACAGTGTCAGTTCAATTTTCAGAGTTTAAGTTCAGTTCAGTGTGGTCTAATAATTATTACTGAGAGTCCAAACACTGAAGAGCAAATCCATCGATGCGCAGCTCTACAGATCCTGAACCATGCAAGCCAGTGGCGACAGCGGCAGGGAAAACCCTTCACCAATTGGGGAAAGGTCAGAATAAAAAAAACCTTAAGAGAAACGTGGCTCAGTTGGGCACAACCATTTGTCCACTGGCCAAACGTCTTGTGCAGAGCTGCAGTCAAGGCTCTGGAGAAGCTGGACCTCAGCGAAGGCTCGTCTGTCCCTGGAGCGTCGCAGAAATCAGTCTCATGCTCTCCACTCCTCCATGATCACCACAGCAGCTGCTCAGGAAACGGCCTGGTCCAGGATTAAGGAAACCTTGGGATCATCTTGTCGCTGGTCTTGGATCGAATCAGTGGCGCTTCATAGTCTAAGGGTCTCGGGATGAGTATACCCAGGTGGAAATAGAGAATAAAGAGAATAATTAGCGTAGCTGCTGTTCATAGTGTTTATAAACGAGATGCAGAAACCTGTGTGGAAACCTACTAAGTGATGCCCTGAGTGTATGCTTTGCTAAACAGATAGGTATTTAATCTAGTTTTGAACTGAGAGATTGTGTCTGAGCCTCAGACATTATCAGGAAGGCTATTCCAGAGTTTAGGAGCCATAAAGGAGAAGGCTCGACCTCCTTTACTCGACTTTGCTATTCTAGGTACTACCAGAAGCCCTGACTTTTGAGATCTTAAAGAGCGAGTTGGATTGTAGCGAGACAGAAGGTTGTTTAGATAAAAAGGAGCTAGATTATTTAGAGCTTTATAGGTGAGAAGTAATAGTTTAAATTCAATATGAAACTTAACAGGCAGCCAGGGTAAGGAGGATAACTTTGGGGTGATAGGGGATCATATTTTCTAGACCTGGTAAGAACTTTAGCTGCTGCATTTTGTACTAGCTGAAGTTTATTAATATAGGATGCTGGGCAGCCAGCAAACAGAGCATTACAGTAATCCAGCCTAAAATTATATATATATATATATATATATATATATATATATATATATATATATATATATATATATATATATATATATACATACATATATTATTGCATTACAGACATCCTGCAAAAATAACTTGAAAGAAAATCATCCAGATTTGAAATGACATGAATGTTAATTTTTTATTTTTGGGTGCACCATTATTTTATGTATAAGGTTAACATGAATGTTTTTTTTTTATTTGTGCTTAGCCAGGTCGTAAACCGCAATAAAGTTCTCTTTCATCATCTCGTGTTCGAGATCCACCTATGGGAAGGCATCCGTGCCTGACCTCTGCAGAAGCATCCAATTGCACCAAGTCTGGCTTGACAGACAGAAGCGCGTGCCCAATGGCAGGTAAAGAACCGCCCCTTTACCTGTGCGCATAAATCATTCTGCACGCGCTGCTATTCCTCAGTTAACATTCGCTTCTCGCTGACTCTGCAACTCTACAGCTCGGTTGGATTACTGCTGCTCATTTACGTGTCTTCAGGAGGACATATCTTTCGATCAGCCTCCACCAGACGTGACAGTCTGTTATCCGACCAGGTTAGTTGTGGTTTTCGCATCCCGAGCTGCCCACGCTCCTCTTACACCTGTCCCTGTCCACGGCTGCCCGCCTCGGATATGTCACTTTCTAAATCTGCCGCTTCTCCCGAGCACTCATCACGGGCCTGCCCGGCCGCGTGTGGCGCGCTTATTGCTGCAAAGGACCCACACCCCTTCTGTGTTGTCTGCTTGGGCCTCAAGCATGCTCAAGAAGCGTTGGAAACCCCGGAGAATTGCAGCCATTGTCTGACATTACCGAAGAAGCTTCTGCGGCGTCGTATGAAAGTTGCAGCGACTCAATGTGTTGAATTTTCCGATTCGGATGGGGGACATGGTGACGACAGCGCGCAGCCGGGGGACTCCCGGGGCGCTATGTCTCTCGACTGGGCTGACCAGCCCAATCCTGCGTTCCCCGAAGAGGACATCTTCGCGGGTGTTCCGCCGTTCGCTGATGAACCGGCCGGTTCTGGCGACGATGACGACGCGGGTCTTCTGGGCGTTTCAGAGGACGAGGAGGCCATCCCGCCCTCTGGCGCTCCCCAGATTCACACTCCCGCGACCGTACCCCAGTCCATCCTCCTAGATGTGTGTGAGCGAGCGGCCGCTCGCCTCAACATCGAATGGCCAGCTCCACAGAGTGCCACCGACCAGGAGAGGGACATTTATGATGGGAAGTTGCTGGGGCCTCCACCAGGCCCGAGGAAACAACTTTTTCCCGTCCTCCCAGCGTGTGCGAAGCACATGAAGCACTACTGGGGCGACCCGCTCAACCTTAAACAAGGTCTCGCGGGTCTGGAGGTAAAGGATATGGCATCGATCGGCATGGGTGACCCACCCGTTATCGAGCCATCAATCGCTCGACACCTCAGCCCCATTCAGGGCGGGCTACTCGCCCCCCCGAAACCGGTCCTGCCAAACAAAATGGACCGCTTTTCTGCCTCTGTTCACCAGGCCGCCTATAGGTCCTCAGCCATAACTGTGAGGGCTCTTAATGTCTCCTCGCTCCTCTCCGCTTACCAGGCGGAGCTGTTGGATGACTTGGGACAGCAACTGGACAAGGGAACCCCTTCCCCATCACTGTGGAAGGAGATTCTCACAGTTAACGACCTCGTTCTCCGTAACGCACGTCAGGCCGTCCAAGCCTGCGGGCGTTCCATGGCGCTTTCGGTGGTAGGAGAGCGCGCGCTCTGGTTGAATCTGTCGGGCCTCCCTGACAGTGAAAAGAGGCGGATTGCGGGCGCCCCAGTAGAGCCCGGACAGGCTCTCTTTGGCCCCGCTGTTGCATTAATGCAACAACGCTGCGACGACAAAAAGAAGGAGGATGAAGCCTTCAAATTATGTCTTCCTAGGAAAGCGGCTCCACGCCAGGTGCCCCCAGCGCGCGCCCCTATTCCCCCTGCCACAGGGCGGAATTTTCATCAGGGCAAGGATAAACCTCGCACCAGACCCCCTCCGCGACAGGGCAACCATCCTTCCGCAAAACCTTGGGGAAGAACAACGCCCGCTGCCGCGGGAAAACCCCCTGCCCAAACCCCCTCGGATCCGAAACGCAAGCGGCCGGCCTGATGTTCAGCCAATGGGGGCGCCGAGTCTGTGTTCACGGGCCACAAGCCCTACAGACTATTTTCCTGCCCCAGAGCTTCTGTCCAAAAGACGGAGAATAGCTCAAAAGGAGGTCGTCCACCCCATGTGTTCAGTGGACGTTGTGTGTTCTCGCCCCAGGTTCAAGGGGTCTGTTGTGAGGAAAAGTGTTCAAGCAGTGTCACCACACCGTTCAAACTTTGTTCCCCTCACTCAAATAAAGGCTTCGGCCCATGTGTTCCCAAACACAAAACACACAAAATACACCTCAAAACAAACGAATCAAATGAATTCGTTCCCAAAAGAACACATTTCTGTGAACCCCTGCATGTCACCCCTAGTTTGTCCACTAGAGGGCGCCATTGCACCAGAAATGAACAAACCGGCCGAATTTGCAGTAAGCAGTTCTCCAGTGTGTGGGGGGTCACTTGCGAATCAGGTAACAGCCTGGCAGTCTGTGTCAGCACCCGAATGGGTAATTCACACAATAACCAGGGGATACAGGCTTCAGTTTGCCAAAAGACCCCCGCGTTTCAACGGAGTTCTCTCTTCTCAAACAGAAGAGAGCTCTGCTCACATTCTGAAAGACGAAATCTCCTCTCTTCTGCAGAAGGGGGCGGTTCGAGTGGTACCCCCGCACCTGATCGGGCAGGGGTTTTACTCTCGTTATTTCCTAGTTCCAAAGAAAGACGGCTCTCTTCGTCCTATTTTGGATCTCAGAGTGTTGAACAAACATTTGAGGAAATACAGCTTCAGAATGTTAACACACGGTTCTCTCTTACGCTCAGTAAATCAGAACGATTGGTTCACATCGATCGATCTGAAAGATGCTTTCTTCCACATAAGCATCTATCCTCCGCACATGAAATTTCTCCGTTTCGCTTACCAGGGCGTTTGCTACGAGTTCACAGTTCTTCCGTTCGGGCTCTCACTAAGCCCGAGGACGTTCTGTCTGTGTGCGGAGGCAGGGCTTGCGCCGCTGAGAACAGCTGGTCTCAAGATCCTGACATACATAGACGATTGGCTGATCATAGCCGATTCGCGAGAGAAAGTAATTCAAAATACGTTCCGTGTGCTCACTCACATCAAAGCACTCGGTTTCCAGGTGAATGTGAGCAAAAGCAGTTTCACTCCATCCCAAAATGTGACTTTTCTGGGACTGGAGCTGAATTCAATTACGATGCGCGTGCCTGTCGCAAGAGCGCATTCTCTCTCTTCTGAATTGTCTCTCACAATTCAGGGAAGGAGCAAGGGTACAGTATCGTACATGTCTCAGACTACAAGGTCTCATGGCCTCGGCTATTCATGTCCTGCCACTAGGCCTTTTGAGAATGAGGGCGTTCATGAAGTGGGTTTTATCTCTTCATCTCAGCCCGTTATGCGATCTCTCCCTGTATGTCACAGTCTCGCGCTCGTGCACAACAGCGCTGCGCCACTGGAGGAACGCAGAGTTTTACGCTCATGGGAGCCCCCTCGGGGCTGTCATGATGCGCAAAGTGGTAACGACAGATGCCTCGCTGACAGGGTGGGGCGCCACACAGGAGGGCAGGATAGTGAACGGCGTGTGGTCCCACACACTTCACTCAGCCCACATAAATTATTTGGAGCTTCTCACTGTGTGGAAAGCTCTAAAACATTTTCTGCCCCGCCTGCAGGGGCATCATGTGCTAGTGCGGTGCGACAACACTACAGCTGTAGCACATATCAACCGCCAAGGGGGGATGCGATCCTCCAAGCTCCACGCCTTAGCTCACCAGCTTTTAGTATGGAGCAGGCAACATTTTCTGTCGTTACGGGCAACCCATGTCCCAGGCGTTCTGAACAGGGGTGCAGACCTTTTGTCAAGGGGGAACCCACTCTACGGGGAGTGGCGTCTCCATCCTCAAATAGTGGGCCTGCTTTGGAAGAGATTCGGCCAGGCAGACGTCGATCTCTTCGCCTCGCGCGAAAACGCCCATTGTCCTATGTTCTTCTCGCTACAGGACGAGGATGCCCCCCTCGGCGTGGACGCACTGGCGCATCCATGGCCCAATGTGCTGCTCTATGCGTTCCCTCCTCTTTGCCTAATAACCCCAACCCTATTCAGGGTGAAGGAACAAGGCTTGAGACTGATCCTGATAGCACCGAGGTGGCCCAGGGCTCCATGGCTGGCAGAGATAATCCCTCTTCTGCATGCACAGCCATGGCCCCTCCCATTACGTACGGACCTTCTGTCCCAAGCGAATGGGGAAATCTACCACCCTCGTCCAGACAGGGTGGCTCTCTGGGCTTGGCCCGTGAAAGGGCAAACCTAAATACACTGGGGCTTTCTCCACGTGTTATTGCAACTATTCAGAACGCTAGAGCCTCCTCCACACGGTCCCTTTATGACTGCAAGTGGCGCGTGTTTGAGGAATGGTGTGAGGAGCGCAGACTGATTTCATATCAGTGCTCAGTCGCTGATATTTTGGGCTTTCTGCAAGGCCTTATGGACTGTGGAAAATCATTTTCTACAATCAAGGTCTATCTAGCAGCCATCACTGCATGTCATGTAGGGTTTGATGGCAGCACGGCTGGGCAACACCCTCTTATTCGTAGATTTATGAAGGGTGCCCGTCGTTCCCTTCCAGTCACTAGAAGAGTTGTTCCTGAGTGGGACCTCTCCATGGTGCTGGATGCTTTGACTCACCATCCTTTTGAGACCCTAGAGGCTATTTCTCTGAAGCATCTGTCTTTCAAGACAGCTCTGCTGCTGGCCTTGGCTTCAGCTAAACGTGTCAGTGATCTACATGCACTCTCTGTTCACCCCTCGTGCATTAAATTCTCCCTCAGTGGAGAAAAAGTTTCTCTCAGGCCTAACCCGGCCTTTATGCCAAAATGCTTCCCTAATTTTTCTTGTGAGGGGGTAGAGCTTTCCGCTTTTCACCCTCCTCCATTCTCCTCCACGGAGGATCAGAGGCTTAATGCTTTATGTCCTGTTCGAGCTCTGCGGGCCTATATCAACAGGACCAGCTCTTTTAGAAGAAGTGACCAACTCTTCATTTCTTGGGCCCCCCCAAACAGGGGGAATCCCATTTCTAAACAACGCCTCTCTCATTGGCTTGTGGAAGCCATCTCTCTGGCATATGAATCTAAGGGAGTGCGGCCTCCAGGGGGCCTCAGAGCACATTCCACTAGAGGCATGGCTGCTTCTTGGGCTCTATTTAGAGGGGTTTCCTTGCAGGACATTTGTGCCGCTGCAAGCTGGGCCTCTCCACATACATTTGTCAGATACTACCGTCTTGATGTTACTCAGACTCCGGTAGCTCATTCTGTCTTAGGTGTGGGCTCTTCGTAGCCCTGTGCCGTATGCTTTTTACAACTTTTTGAGCCTAGTTGGTCTAACTTGGCTTAAATTTGTCCCCAGTGTTATCATACCCTCACCTGACACAAATTATATACATTTTATATGTACAAATACATATATTGTATATATATATACATATATATATATATATATATCCTTATATATATATATCCTTAAACGCATGTTACCACATGCTTTGTGACGTGTCATGCACCGCCTTTCAGGAGACCGTCCGCTGGCTTGGTGGGCCTCGCTGTGAGTGTATTGGGCAACCGGGGAGCTGTCCATATCTCCCATAGGTGGATCTCGAACACGAGATGATGAAAGAGAACAATAGGTTACTGTCGTAACCCCGGTTCTCTGAAACATCGAGTGGAGAGATCCACCAAGTTTGCCCCGCTTGCTGCACGAGAAGCGAATATGCTCACTGAGGAATAGCAGCGCGTGCAGAATGATTTATGCGCACAGGTAAAGGGGCGGTTCTTTACCTGCCATTGGGCACGCGCTTCTGTCTGTCAAGCCAGACTTGGTGCAATTGGATGCTTCTGCAGAGGTCAGGCACGGATGCCTTCCCATAGGTGGATCTCTCCACTCGATGTTTCAGAGAACCGGGGTTACGACAGTAACCTATTGTTAGTTTGACGTTTGACATTCATTAGACATTCATTTATATGGTTAATTTAGTTTTTTAATCTGGAAATTAAACTTTGCAACATAAAGGGCGTATATTTATGCCCATCTGACATATTTTTGGCTCAAACTATAACAGGAGCAAATAATTTAATTGGTTTTAAATCGAATAAAACATCACAAACTGGAACAAAAATAATTCATTCATGAAAACAAAGACTGCTACTGAAAAAAAAAACTGCTTAAACCAGCCTAGGCTGGTTGGCTAGTTTTAGCTAGTCAACCAGGCTGGTTTTAGAGGGGTTTTGGTTGTATTGGGGTACTTGAACTAGGACTCGAGTCCAGTTTTGATTGGACTCGGACATAACCTGGCCAGTCAGAGTCGTCAGAAAAGAATCGCCGTTTCAGAAAAGAAGCCGATGGGCAGATTTTGATTAAAGATCCACAAAACAAACTTTTAAGTGGATTCATTTGCACAGATTAACTTGTTTATTTTAAGACTAGCCATATGCTAGCAACATAAACATTGAACATTTTGATTTAATGCAGACTTTAAACGAAATATTCACCCAGATATGATAATTCTGTCGTCATTTACTCAATCTTCACTTGCTTCAAAACATGTTTGAGTTTCTTTTTTCTGTTAAACACATTTAGGCTAAACATTGCTAGACAGACTGCTAGACAATGACTTCCATAGTATTTTTTCCTGCCGATTTCTAGCATTATTCAGAATACATATTTTTGTTTAACAGAGGTAATAAATGTTCAGTAAATAAATGGTGACAAAAGTTTTCTCTTGCTAGGAACTATCCCTTTAAGTGTCGTGCGCGCGGGACTTTTATTGTGAAGGCGCAGCGCTGCTGTGTTTCCGTGTTTAGTCAGCGTCGATCATCTGACGGCTTTAGTTACACACCCAGTAAAAGCAATAATCAAAAACTGTTGGGAACATGAATATAGCAAGAACAGGAGTTTCGGGTGGAATGCAGAATTGGAGGCCAGGAAATTAGGATTGGATCAAATAAAAATAGGACCTACATTAACTATACCAGATACACCTCACTGGATGTTTCAAGTGCCACAAGTTGATTTACAGATACACAGTATAATTAAGGATAAGAACAGGAGTCTGTCTAAAGATAATCTAGTAAGACGATATCTAAAACAAAAATATTTAAATTATACACAAATATATACAGATGGGTCTAAAAATCCAGACAATGGTTATACAGCAGCAGCTCTATATATTCCTAACAATAAACAAAATGTTTCAGTGAGGTTAAGTAATCATATATCAGTTTTCTCAACAGAATTAATGGCAATATCAATGGCAATACAGTGGGTGGAACAAAATCAGCTATCAAGAGTAGTGGTGTGCTCTGATTCATACTCAGCACTACATTGTTTGAATATGGGGACCTCAGAAACACGACAGGATCTACTAAATGAAATATTTCAAAACATAAATAAAATAAACCAAATAGGAGTAACAGTAAAATTTTTATGGATCCCTGCTCATGTAGGAGTAGAAGGAAATGAAATAGTAGATAAGATGGCAAAAACAGCATTGGGGAAAGATGAGGTGGATATTGAGATCCCGCTATCTAAAACAGAAATAAAATATATTATAAATAAATTAGTAAATAATCTTTGGCAAGAGGACTGGGATTCAGAATCAAAAGGAAGACATCTGTATAATATACAAAATAAAGTGGGGAAAGAAAGGAAAGTATATGGGAACAGGAAGGAAGACACAGTCATATCCAGACTTCGTATAGGTCATTCCAATTTAAACAGTTCACTATTCAAGATAGGGAAAAGGGAAACAGAATGCTGCAGACATTGTGGACAGATCGAAACCATAGAACATGTATTAATCAAGTGCACAAAATATAGAAGAGAGAGGGACCAGTTTAAAATAAAACTAAGAGATTTGGACATGACAGACATTACAATCACTAACATTTTTAAAAATGCTCAGAAAGAAACTAAGGTATATGATTATCTGCTATAATTCTTGAGGAGTACAGGGTTGTTTTACAGGATTTAATCGGAAAGAATTATATTTTGGTTATTTAGTTAGTTTTATTTAGATTTTTATTATGAATATTGTTTATTATTATTAATATACTATGAAAGGGTTTAAAAAAGGTGTTTTAAAAAAAGTTTTTTTTTTTTTTTTTTCTTCTTAGAGAATGTAGTAAGCCTTCCACTCATTGAAGTCTCACACTCCAACACAGTAGGTGGCGGTAATGCACCTCAAGCTGGTTTGCCACCCGCCATTAAACGAAAAAGAAGAAGAAGAAGAAGAAGACGGCTTTAGTTCCTTTAAACGGAGTTTTGGAGTATTTTTTGGGAGTATTTAATCTGTTGAAGGGAGAGTTTAGGGTCCAGACATAAAGTCAACAGTGTTCTGCTGTTTAAAGCGTACAATTCTTCACATTATGGGGCAGTTTCTTGTGTTTTGGTCGACCTTCCTGCTGATGTGCGTCGCGTTCAGTTTTTCTGAATCAGAATCAACAACAACACAACAACCTACAACTGCTCCACCTGTGCGCAAACGTACGTTTTCATCTGCATCTGCTTCCTTTATTTTTATCCCATATTTCTATTCCATTGAGGTAAAGTTGGTGTTATAGCCGCAAATTCGTTCATTGCCAACTTGTGACTCGCTCCCTATGTTGTTTACCATGATACGTTACTTTGAATATTCGGTCAAAATCACATACAAGTAACTTATGACTTGAAAACAACATTAGCTCTGTTTATTTGACTGTGAACAATGTTGTACTTTGATAGTCATTGACTGATAATAGGATTTCTCTATTTAGAATTAGCAAAGAATACTTTTCTGAAATTAAATTAAGGAGAAAATCTGAATGTGTTAATATAAAACGAACAATCTGCAGTCTAAAAGTGCTCGTAATGCACATACATATTAATAAATAGAGTATTATACATGTTTCTATTATTGTTCTTATTGTATGTGTATTTCTGTTATAACTTACATAATGTAAATATGTTCTTAATGTTAATGTTCTAATTTAACTTTTACATATTAAAATATATCTAACTTTCAAAGTCAAATTTGAGGGGCAGTAGTGTTTAGTCTTCAATATAAAATGCAAAAACTGTGTGTCTGTCTGTGTGTGTTTAAGTAATGTCACAGAAATATAAGCTCCATATTTTGGGAATTTTGGAAATTAAATTGTTTTGAAGGCCCTTGTTTTGTATTTTTAATTATATATTTCATTCTATCGTATATTTCTTCATCATATTTTCATTTTAAACTCATATAATCATATACAGTACGCCCTATTTGAAAATTAATATTTTTCAGGGAGTAAAGGTCATATTTTTATTGATATAAAGTTGGTTTTATATTCACACATTCAGACTTTCTGCTTAATATAATTTCAGAAAAGTATTATTTTCATGTCCTTAATAGTGAAATCATATTAGCAGCCAATGACTATCAAAATATAGCATTATTTACAGTGAATTGAATAGTGCTAATGTTGTTTAAGTCATGCTTGCATGCGATTTCATATCCAGTATTTAAAATATAGCGCAGTAAACAATATCTAGACTGTCTCACAAATTGTCACTGAATGAATGTGCCAATAAAAGACTATTTCACCTCAATTTCTTACTGTATGTTTGTATTTCTTTAATATATTTTTTAGTTTTTTAAATATATCTAACTTTTAAAGTTGTCATATATTTGAATGCCAGTATTGTTAGTCTTCACTATAAAAACACTAAAATTATGTGTGTGTTGAAATAATATCACAGAAATATAAGTTGCATATTTTGGGAACTTTGAAAATTAGTTTTTTTGAAGGCCAATTTTTAGTATTTGGGGTAAAGTTGGTTTTTATATTTGCACATTCAGACATTTATTCTTCTTAATAAGATTACAGAAAAGTAATGTTTGCAAATTGTAAGTAGTGAAATCATATTAGCAGCCAATGACTATTAAAATACAGTGCTAATGTTGCTTTCAAGTCATACATACATGTGATTTCAGATCCAATATTCAGTATAGCGCAGTCAACAATATTTGGACCGTCTCACAAGTTATCACTGAAAGAATGTGAGAATATAAAAGCAATGCCCTCAATATATTTACTCGGTTATTTTAATGAACACCCCAGTTTGAAAATGAATATTTTTATCCATTTCTCAGTGAATATAGGTCTTATATTTTTGTGCATTTGAACAAAACCGATTTAATATTTATTAAAATATTTTTGTAGTCATCAAACATCTTTAGAAATGTTTACATCTTTAGTTTTTTTGTCAGATTAGCTCTAGTTTTAGCTTCATTACTGTCTGATCTAATGTATGTGCACACAAATAATATTATAAAGCATTCATTTTCTTTTTGGCCCAGTCTCTTCATTAATCAGGGGTCGCCAGAGTGGAATGAATCACCAACTTATCCAGCATATGTTTTATGCAGCGCATACCGTTCACTGAATGCGTGTTTGTGTCTCTTTCTTAATGTTTTATGTATTGTGAGCATCAGGGTTATTAAAGTAAACTGAAACCATTTTGTTACTTGAAATAAATTAAACATTAACTGAAAAGTGTATATCAATATATAAACCTTTAACTTGCTTTATTGCCAAGGAATTTTAATTTAGTTTAACTTGATGCATTAACAAAATTAAAATAAGAAGCATAAAAACTATGTAGACATATAAAAATAATACTATAAATTCGAAACAAATAAACTTGACTAAACTAAAATAACACAGAAATCCAAAATTAAAAGCCATTTACCAAAATAAATAACATTGAAGTGTTTTAGCATTTATGTGAAGATCTTATAAACATTAAAATACTTTGGAGTAGTTTAATAATGCAGAAGATTTAAAAATAAACACAGAAACAAAAACATTTGAATATAAATTTTCTTCCTGGCTTTAGTATTAAATACATTTGTTTTCAGAACATCAAAACATGTTTCTGAACACACAGATCTCTTTATTGTCAGAGTGTTTTTATTGTTTGTGTTTTGTCTCTTCTCTTCATATACTTTATTTTTAACCCCAGCATGCAACACTCTGACTTCCTGTGAGACCTGCCTCGCCAACGTCTCGGTAAGAGTGCAAAAAACCACTCATTTACTGGTTATTAGCTGTTGTTGATGTTGACCAGTGTTTGTGTTTCTGTGCAGTGTTTGTGTGTGTGTCTGTGTGTCTGTGTGTGTGTTTCTCTGCTGTGAGTGTGTGTGTGTTTGTGTGTTTTTTACTCTGCTGTGAGTGTGTGTGTGTGTGTGTGTGTGTGTGTGTGTGTTTGTTTCTGTGATTGTGTGTATTATTATTATTGTTTAGTGTGTCTTTCTCCGCAGTTTCTGTGTGTGTATCATTGTTGATGATAATCAGTGTGTGTGTGTGTGTGTGTGTTTCTCTGCAGTATATGTGTGTATTATTATTATTGTTGATGATGATCAGTGTGTGTGTGTGTGTGTGTGTGTGTGTGTGTGTGTGTGTGAGTGAGAGAGAGAGTGTGTTTGTGTGTGTTTCTCTGCTGTATATGTGTGTATTATTATTATTGTTGATGATGATGATCAGTGTGTGTGTGTGTGTGTGTGTGTGTGTGAGAGAGAGTGTGTTTGTGTGTGTGTGTGTGTGTGTGTGTGTATTTCTCTGCTGTATATGTGTGTATTATTATTATTGTTGATGATGATCAGTGTGTGTGTGTGTGTGTTTCTCTGCAGTATATGTGTGTATTATTGTTGATGATGATCAGTGTGTGTGTGTGTGTGTGTGTGTGTGTTTCTCTGCAGTATATGTGTGTATTATTATTATTGTTGATGATGATCTCTGTGTGTGTGTGTGTGTGTGTGTGTTTGTGTGTGTGTGTTTCTCTGCAGTATATGTGTGTATTATTATTATTGTTGATGATGATCAGTGTGTTAGTGTGTATAGGGAGTTGATGAATTAAATTGGCTGTAGTGTGTGTGTGTGTGTGTGTGTGTGTGTGTGTGTGTGTGTTTGTGTGTGTGAGAATGAGTATGTATGGGCGTTTACCAATGATGGGTTGCAGCTGGAAGAGCATCCGCTGCGTAAAACATTTGCTGGAATAGTTGGCAGTTCATTCCGCAGTGGGGATCCCTGATTAATTAATGCACTAAGCCGAAAAGAAAATGAATGAATAAATGAACATCTCCCGTCTCCTTTTGTGACAGCTTACAGGCTTTCAGCTTTGAGTAGTGTTGTCATAATCAGGGTAAACCATGGTACATTTTCTGATGGTTAGTAATATCTTTTTAAATATCATTATCATTAAAAGCATAATTGCTTACCATGACTTTTTTAAAACTCACAGTAAATCCTGTAACATCGCGATTCGCTAATTGTGAAAGGCTGCACTGTAAATGCATATTTTTATATAGACGGTTACTGTAATATACTGTATATTCATATATACAGTGCAGTTAAAGGGACAGTTCACCAAAACTCAAAATTCCGTCATCATATACTCAATTTCTTTCTTCTGTTAAAAACAAATAAGATATTTTGAAGAATGTTGGAAACCTGTAACCGTTGCTTAACTCTAAAAAATCATCTGTGTAAATATTATTATTTTTTTCTGAAGAAAATGCATCTTTATTTACAATGCACAGTTATGTTACGTAAAGTGGGATGCACTTTGTCTTCCTTTTTTTAAAGAATACTTTGTAATTGAATAAATACATATACAGTTGCAATCAGAATTATTAACCCACCTGAATTATAAGTCCCCTGGTTTATTTTTCCCAAGTTTCAAAATTCGGAGAGCAAATATTTATCAACATTTCTAATCATAATAATTGTAATAACTCATCTCTAATAACTGATCTATTTTCTCTTTGTCATGATGACAGTAAATAATATTAGACTAGATATTCTTCAAGACTCTTCTATACAGCTTAAAGTGACATTTAAAGGCTTCTCTAGGGTAATTAGGGTTAACTAGGCAGGTTAGGGTAATTAGGCAAGTTATTGTATAACGAGGGTTTGTTCTGTAGACTATCGAAAACAAATATAGCTTAAAGGGGCTAATAATATTGACCTTAAAATGTTTTTTTAAAAATTAAAAACTGCTTTTATTCTCGCCGAAATAAAACAAATAAGACTTTCTCCAGAAGAACAAATATTATCAGATATACAGTGAAAATTTCCTTGCTCTGTTAAACATTATTTGGGAAATATTTAAAAAAATGAAAAAATCAAATAATAATTGTAATTATTAATATTAAAAGTTGAATAATTCTGATCACAACTGTATATATATTTTAGAGTTGTTATATGATGTTTCATCATGTCTATCTGCTAAACCACACATGCACGCAATGATAATTTCCCATCTGTCATGCTGCATTACATATACGTATGCGTATAGTTTCCATATAAAAACAAGCAATTATAACGATGGATTTTTAGCTTATTTGATGACATCATTGCTCTGTTTTACATGCATGACCTTCTGATAGTTGCACTGATTTTACTGATCTTAAATTTGTTTATTAATGTTTGAATAATCTTGAGGCGTCACGGTGGCGCAGTAAGTAGTGCTGTCGCCTCACAGCAAGAAGGTCACTGGTTCGAGCCTCGGCTGGGTCAGTTGGCATTTCTGTGTGGAGTTTGCATGTTCTCCCCGTGTTGCCGTGGGTTCCCTCCGGGTGTTCCGGTTTCCAGGTACAGGTGAATTGGGAAAGCTAAAATTGCAATAGTATCTGGATGCAGCCTTTATGATGCGAGCTGAGATTGCATCACTCAGTGATGCAACGTCAGACACAATGCACTCAAATGGAACTAGTGATGTCACTGTGAGGGGTAGGGTAAAGGGTGAGGTTAGGTGAACCAATTAAAAGCATTGGATGCAGCTCAGATTGCACTGCACCAGGTCTGCATCCAGACCCCTCTTTAAAATTGTCCTTATACAAGTGTGAATGAGAGTGTATGTGTGTTCCCCAGAGATGGGTTGCAGCTGGAAGGGAATCCGCTGCGTAAAACATATGCTAGATAGGTTGGCGTTCCGCTGTGGCAACCCCTGATTAATAAAGGCGCTAAGCCAAAAAGAAAATGAATGAATGAATAATCATGTAGTATTGCTGTTTTCTGAGCTGATAAAATGATTAAGCATTCTTCACTGTGAAGGGAAAAAATTCTGAAATTTGCACGTCTACAATGAGAAAATAATGTAAATGTTTTATTAGAGTTACAAACAAAACAGCAGTGCCTAAATTAAAGTTTAAAGTTCAAATTAAAGTCTTCCTGGAGGTTTCCACACACTTATTCACACAAAACAGGATCTTTTTTGATTGTTTGTTTGATTGATTGTTTTCTTTTCAATTATCAGTCTTTTTTCTTGCTACCTCGTAATGTTTTCTTTCAAGGTTTCCACAGAATTATGCACAAAAAACAAGGAAGTCTATATTGGGTTGATAGATGTTTTTCAATAAAGGATCTAAAGATATATTTGACACTTTTAACATGTTTTCTAATGCATCTAAATTTTTGTTTAAATTTAGATTTTTGTTTACATAATTTTACATGGGCAGCACAATCGCTTGACTGCAAGAAGGTCGCTGGTTCAAGCCCCTGCTGGGTCAGTTGGCATTTCTGAGTGGAGTTAGCATGTTCTCTCTGTGTTGGCGTGGGTTTCCTCTGGTTCCTCTAGTTTCCCCCACAAGTCCAAAAAAACATACGGAATAGGTGAATTGGGTAGGCTAAATTGTTTATTATAAGCTAATATTTATTATATTAATAATGTATCATTATATAAAATATCATATTATATGGGCATCACAGTGGCACAGTGGGTAGCACAATCGCCTCAGAACAAGAAGGTCGCTGGTTCGAGCCTCGTTTGGGTCAGTGGGGATTTCTGTGTGGACTTTGCATGTTCTCCCCTCGTTGCCGTGGGTTTCCTCCAGGTACTCTATAGGTGAATTGAGTTAGTTAAATTGTCCGTAGTGTGTGTGTGTGTGTGTGTGTGTGTGTGTGTGTGTGTGTGTGTGTGTGTGTGTGTGTGTGTGTGTGTGTGAATAAGTGTGTAAATAAGTGTTTCCAAGTGATGGGTTGAAGCTGGAAGGGCATCCGCTGTGTAAAACATATGCTGAATAAGTTGACGGTTCATTCCGCTGTGGCGACCCCGGATTATTAAAGGGACTAAGCCGAAAAGAAAATGAATGAATGAATGAATGAATTAATGATTTTACATTTAAATTTCATCAGTACAGAACTGAAGCCACGGCCTCTGCATTGCAAGCCCAGTAATCTATTGTTGATCATAAAAACTGAGCACTTTAATGTATTTTTGTATTATTCAGCTCAGCATCTTAAGTTAAATGCAAAGTTCAGCATGTGCTCAGGGAACGTCTGACTCACGCTCACATTTTAACCCATTTCCTCTCCAAACGCTTCCTCATCCTCAAGTTTTTTGCTCGTCTGAACATCCACACTGTCCTTCTGTTCAGACAAATAAACACAACAGTGCAAAAAAATCCACATGACATGATAGAAAACACTGCAGAGCTGTCTTTTTTTATGCAAAAAATAAATTACAAAGCAAAATAATATTAAAAAACACCAGAATTATATAATTAAATATGCTGCTTTCTATTCTGACTGGAAGAAAATGAATTGACTGCCTCATTTCTCCATTGAAAATCACTTAGAATGAGCTTAATATTCTAATTGTTATTTCTGTGCAACCTAAACATAACTTACATAACCTGAACAGAACCAATATATGAAAGCCTGAACATACTCTTAACATAACCAAATACATAAACTAGACATAACCTTAAACATAACCAATAGATAACCTAGGGTTACCACTTTTGATAGAAAAAAAAATAAGGGACGCATACTGCTTGGGGGCTAGATCGCTTGGGGGCCTAGACCAGGGGTTTTCAAACTTTTTCAGCTGAGGGCCCCTTTGTGTAGGGCGAATTCTTTCGGGGACCCCCAAAAAATAAATATCACGCCACCCCTTCAAATTAACAACTGTACTTAATTTTCTAAAATTGTATTATTCAATACATTTATATTATTATATATTATTCAATAAATGTATATTATTCACTATCTGGATTAATTTTTGTAAGATGTCAGTTGAGTTGACATGGTTTCAGTGCTTCAGTCTATTGATCAAATCTTCATGCGCAGTGTTCATTGTGGTCTGCTCTCACTGGATTCCATCAAGCCATATTTTGTGTACGAGTCGTCACTTTACAGTTTTTTATGCCATTTTTATGCTTTTTTTCTGCCTATGCACAGCTAGACTCTTCTGTATTTACCCTTACAGCTGAGAGTCTAAATGTATCTAAAGATTTAAAGCTTTGAAGGTGTAAAGAGTTTTGTCATTCATCAGCCTGTTAACAGTTAACTGTACTGTTGTAACCAGCAATACTACAATGGAGGCTGTAGTGGTTCAGTGTGTTTTGTTTATTTTTATTCCTTTTATTTGTGCACATCATAATTTACTCAGGTCGACAATCCTGACTTACACTGATAAAAAATAATTTCCTAAATGCAATCTAGAATTGGGTATTCAAGTTCAAAGAGCCACAAGTTTTACTTTGCTTAATTTTAGAAGCTTTGCTGACTTTAAAATGTTCATACCAGTTTGTTCTATTAATAATAATACTGAACATTACATTTAAATTACTCAAATGAATATGGGAAAAAGTGGAACAGCTTGAAAAAAATGCATTTATATTCAGAGTATTAAAATTTGATCAGATATGTTGAGCTCCATTAAATACAGAGATCACTAATACATTTTAATATTTAATAATTAATTAGCCCTATAACATAACACAAACAGATACATTATAATTTTTATAGGCTATAGTGGTTTTATTCAGGGTGTATACAATTTAGTTTTTTTTTAATCATCCAGTTATGAACCAATGTGAGTAAGAGGTTCACTGCAGAGCTCATCCAGCTGTCATTAGTGTAACAGGAGTGAAACTCTTAGAACTCGCTGATGTGATGACAGCTCCATTCATTGTTATTGCAGCACTTTTTGCTTTACAATTTTAATGTTTGTTTGCCATGCTGCAAAGAGGACCGTCTGATATTTGTACAATGCAAAGTGTAAAGCCTGTGGCACTGTGGACGAGGTGCAATGTTGTGCCGTGTCTTTAAAATGATATTTGTTCCCCATGAGTGAAGCCTGCGCAGAGAGGCGCTTGCTCCGCAGCACCCAGCTGATCGATTACTTAGGAACGCAAGCCATAAACAGGGTAGTGCTTTCAGCCTCCGATAATGTTCTTATTGATCATGTATTTTAACTGAAATATTGTCAGTAAATAGACCTGAGCATTCATTTAGTTGTTTAGCGTAAAAGAGGTAAGCGTAAGTGAAAGGTAAACGCTGTCAGGTGCAGCAGACAAGCGCCAAAAATAACAGGAAGTGCCCGGCCAGAAGCGCTTATTCAATAAAAGTCCCCGTGCGCAGAGGCGGGCCGCTGTGCTTTTTTTCCTGTTTCACGAAAGTGTCAACTGCATTTAAATGACATAAGCATAAAGCTTAATTTTTGCAGTACTTTTGAGCTCAAATTATTATAAAAAATATATTAACCTTCAGGATGATGCGGGACACAAAATTCAACCATGTGGGCCCATTGATTACCCCTTATCTAAAATTTTTGCGGCCCCCCTAGCGCCATCTGGTGGCCCCCCAGGGGACCGCGGCCCCCAGTTTGAAGACCCCTGGCCTAGACCACAGTGATCACAGGCCCAATAGCATGTCAGTGGTGGTAAATCACAATTTAAAATATGTTTTCAGGAAAGTATGAACACTTGAACATTAAAAAAGCTGTCTTTTATTGAAATCTGTGTAAACAGACGCAGTCAGTCTTTCTCTTTTACAGCTCTGCAGCACTGATATAGCTGATGTTATGCTTAATAGTGATAACTAGCGATAACTCAGCTGCTGTAACTGTATGCCAATGCAAAACCCGGCACGTTTAAGGTTTGTTTTCTTGCAGAGTGATATCCGATATAAAGTGGGTCCCAGATTGTAAAAGAAGCACTGCATTAAATGACATTTTCCCGCCATTTATGAGCGTTTATTTTACCCCAGTATATACAATGGAGCTTCTGCGCTAGCCAGCCGATTCTGACGGGCGCGTGCGAGTAAACGACTTTTTATCTCGTTTTACGCTTGAGCAACTAATGAATGCCAACGTTTATTTAACTGAATGTATTTTAATTACATTACAACATTGATGCTGTAAAAAAAAAACTTAAAAAATGGACCCGGAAGCCGCTCCGCGTGACGTCACACTTAACAAGCGGATAAGAGTGTAGTAGAAAAGCGTCAGTAAAGATTTGAATACTGGAAAACTATTTAAACAACATTTTCCACGTTATATTTTATCAGGAACAACAATGTGAACTTTATTAAAGATGTGTTTGGCCATTAATTTCTGAATGAAAAATTATCCCGCTGCCGAGGATGACGTGAGAAGATGATTGACAGGTCTCGTAACTAGGCAACATAACGGTCCGTTAAAGAGGAATAACGGTAGTTTGTCCTAAAGCTTGCGTTACACACTCAAAAGTACGGTTTCTTTAAGTAAGTTCATACTGTTGGATGTCGTATAATAACGTTTGGTTTTACCTTATCTGGGACGTGTTTTTCTCTCACTTCTTGACCGGAATAATCACGATGATCCTCGGTGACGGTAGCTGTTCAGAGCCGAGTACTCGCGAGAGTCTCAACGGCGGCCAATAACGGAATATTGGATAAATCTAGCGAACAAAGCAGTGATTTGATACTCCAAGAGGACATTTCTGCGATTATTGACACAGTTCTCTTGTCTACTGACAGTGAAATGTCTGCTTACTCAAAGATGCACATCTTCCTTCCACCTTTGGAACTTCCGGTCACCAATCTCCATCTCGACAACAGGTAAGCACTTTTTAATTAACACAGGTTAAGAGCACAGAATCTATGGTTAAATATGTTATATTAGATTCTATGCTCTTTGGCAAATCGGTGATGATTTATGTCAAGAGGGAAGTTGTTACATCACTTGTTTCTAGAAACCCATATTAGAAATTGGTTATGTCACCACATACTTTTGAAGAGCCTCCATTTTACCCATCCATCTGAAAATGAGTATGTTCCTCCATTTCTCAGTGTATATTGGCTGTGTAATTAGGTGCATTTTAAGAAAATAGATTTATTAAACAGATATATGTTACAATAATATTTTAGTCACTGAACATTTAGACAATGAAAAGATAATACAATTAAATTCAAGCAAACTATTGCAAAAATATGCAAATATTCGCTTGATTTTTCCTCTTTTTAAAATTAGTATTAAATATTTTTATCCAAAGAAGAAAGACACATATTGTTGAATCTAAGTTATTATAGGCAAGTTAGAGAATATTTCATATATGTTGTAGTAAGTTACTTTAGTCAGGCCCGTAGCCAGCCTGGTGAAAGAGGTGGTTGCTTTTCCCAAAAAAGTGAACCTTTTTGCAGTTATTCGCCTCATTTTCTATTTATTTATTAGGCTTAAATACTGCATTTTGAGACATTTTCAGCACTGTTTATTGCTGGATTAGCTTGTCGGATGGTCGTTATACCACACTCTTTGATGTGTAAAAATATTTCCAAAAGATTTAAATAACGAAATATAAATAAAAAAGAAAAGATTTTTAAAATACAAATTTATTACATTTTATGTCATTAGCAAAAAAAGATCTGTTAAAGTTTTAAATTATTGGCCTAATGTCATTTATTAGGCAAATATCCTGAGCAGCACATTCAACTTTTCTCAGTCAGAGTTTGAGAGGGGTCTGGATGCAGACCTGGTGCTGTGCAATCTGAGCTGCATCCAATGCTATTTAATGTGCTCACCTAACCCCACCCGTCACTGTGACGTCACTCACTCCATTTAGTGCACTCACTGTGTCTGACATTGCATCGCTGATTGATGCAATCTCAGCTTGCATCATAAAGGCTGCATCCAGATAACATTGCAGAATTTGGCCATTTGAATATTGAATAATTAAAACATCATTAATTTATTTTCTTTTCAGCTTAGTCCCTTTATTAACCTTCCAGGTGCAACCCATCACTGGGAAACACCCATCACACTAATACACTACGGCCAATTTAGCTTACCAAATTCACCTGTACCGCATGTGTTTGGACTTGTGGGGGAAACCAGAGCACTTGGAGGAAACCCACTCGAACACAGGGAGAACATGCAAACTCCACACAGAAACGCCATCTGACCCACCCGAGGCTCAAACCGGCGACCGTCTTGAGGCAAGACATGTGGTACAGCTGAATTGGGTAAGCTAAAATTGTCCATAGTGTACGAGTGTGAATGAGAGTATATGGGTGCTTTCCAGTGATGGGTTGCAGCTGGGAGGGCATCTGCCGCGTAAAACGTGCTTGATAAGTTGGGGGTTCATTCCACTGCGGCGACCCAGATCAACAAATCTCGAAAATAAAATAAATGAATGAATAAAGTAGAGCAGGGGTGTCCAAACTCGGCCCTGGAGGGCCAGTGTCCAGAAGAGTTTAGCTCCAACCCTATTCAGACACACCTGAACAGCTAATTAAGCTCTTACTAGATATACTAGAAACTTCCTGGCAAGTTTGTTGAAGCAAGTTGGAGATAAACTCTCCAGGACACCGGCCCTCCAGGACCGAGCTTTTGTAAAATATTGTACATTTGAAAATGCATGAATAACAACAATAGCCAAATTATTATAATTAACTTTAATATGGGCCACTTTTGCTGCTTCACACTTTTTTCTATCGTTCATTTTTTTTCTTTCTAGAATAAGGTCCAAGACTTCTAAAAGTTACTTGTGAAATGTTTTCTCTATTTAACAACAGTACAGGTCAGTGGTGAAAGATGACTTCACTTATGTCAGATTCCGCTTGGACTTAAAGCCTTTGATAGGTTAAACGTTACATGACGCATCAGTATTGTTCTATAAAGGCTAAACTAAGTCTGCAGTCTGTAAAACAGATCTTCTCTGTGTTGTTTTGTGTTGTGTTCACACTTATTGTCAGATCAACACACAGATAAAGTAGTTCAGGCATGTTTTGAGAGCATTACAGTCCAAATCAAATCAAATCACTTTTATTGTCACATCATCAGCAGCAGTGTGCTATGATGAGTGGAAAGCTTAGGTGCTGGCTCCAGACTGTACAAAATACAGATAGTGCAAATAAAATGACAGTGCAAAACACAAACAGTGCAAATACAACAGCATACTAAATAAAACAAAAAACAAAAAAAAAAAACAGCATAATGTGAAATTGACAGCGATATGTACAATAAACATGCCGTATCATACGGTGAAGGATTTGACTTGTGTTAATGCAAGGAGCCGGTGTGATGAACAAAGAGCAGGAGTCAGAGATACAGTTTATTGAAGACAATAGTTTACAGTTTGATCAGCAGAAAACAGCTTCAACACACTCCATGGGGTTCGCAGGCCGCTCTGCGTACAGTCTCAATTTCACAGAAATGATAGAAGAGCAGCACACATGTGGTCAGTGACCAAATCAGATCATCAGGAATTCATACTTCCATTGTTTTTTGACATGATGCTGTTTTCCGCTTCTGCTTTCCACATTGTGCACTTCCTCCTGCGAGTGTCGCAGTCAGAGCTGCATGCAAATGAGGGCCGGCTGAAGCCTCCCCATTGGCCCATTAGCTCTAGATTGACAGCTTCCTTCTCCAGCCAATCAGGCGAGGAGAAAAGCTGACGTCACTCTAATGATGGTCGATACGCACAGGCGAGGACAGAGAAGTGTATAATAATTACCAATCGCTCTTAAATAACAATCTGCAGTGATCACACAACAGTGACAGAGAAGAAGAAAGAGGAGAGACTAAAACTAAACATAAAGCAAAAAATAATTAACCCATAACCCAACCATAAACCAACCCTAACCAAAACCTAACCCAACCATAACCCTAACCCAACCATAACCCTAACAAACATCCTAACCATAACCTAACCCTAACCTAACTCTAAAAACAAAAAATCAGGTGTTTAGAGGGAACTGGGAAAGAAAGAAAGAAAGAAAGAAAACAGAAAGAAAGAGGTGAGGTCTGTCCTCATTAGTAAAGATGATTACTCCTCTATGTTGAGTATGTCTAACCCTAAACCCTAACCCTGACTGATTATCCTTCATTAATGAACACGTTTAACTATCAAACCTTTAACTATCACTAACTTCCTCCAATATTTACTGATGTTTCATCAATGAGGACCAAAGATTTTCTCCAAACAAGCACAGGATTTCCAGCACATAATCTAAAGAACACGAGCAGAAATAAACTAAACATCATCAATAATAAGCTGATTAATATCAATAAACATCTATTAAAGTCATACTCTAAACTACACTTGTGTCCGTAACTAATCTCTAAATGTCCCAGTCTTGACTAAAGCGCTGTTATTTAGCAAACCCTGCTGTTCAAAATGTCTCCATTAAACCCCTTCAGCTACTGGTTTATGTTAAAGCTCATTTGCAGAAATCCAGCGCTCGCTTGGAGAACAAGTGAGAAGAAGAAGAAAGCAGAAAGGTGTGAGCAGCAGCACTAGAAATAATCCTCATCAGATCTGACAAATCCACAGCTGGGCTAAAATCTGTCTGTGGCAGGAGGCTCTTATATCTAGCGTATCGGCCCATATAATCCTGCCCCGTCAGCGCCATCTACACCACCCTAGCCTATCTCTGTTAAAGAGAAAACGCCTTCAAAACCGGCCCGCGACGCCCCTGTTATATGCGCTTATCTCACTTAAACCTGCCTAAAGTCCCGTTAGAGCTACGAGCACTGTCTAATCTAGGCTTCCTGTCTTTATAAAGTATTGACACACTACAGTAATGATATGCAGACTTTATCTTTCACTATTACTCCTACAGCTAGAGAAATAAAGCACACCAGTATGCTAATAAATCCAGCAGTTTGATTGATTCATCTGTGACTATTTCCCTTAATATGACTATTTACTCTACAGTCGGTGCTAACCCAGTTCATATAAAACACGACGTCCTGTCTAAACGTCAATCAACCTGCTTTCCTTATTTCAACTATTAATGCTGTCCTGCCGCAGACACATTCTACCCCAGCTGAGGATTAGCGCTAACACTCAATCTCCCTCGTCGCCTGTGCGCATCGGCCGCCATTAGACTGACATCAGCTTCCTTCCTCACCTGATTGGCTGGAGGAGGAGCTGTCGGTCTAGAGCTGGTGGACCAATAGGGATGCTTCAACCGGCCCTCATTTACATGCAACTCAGACTACAACCCTCGCAGGAGGAAGTGCAGCATTTGGGAAGCAGAAGCGGAAAACAACAAATGACAAACATCAAACATGGAAGAATGAAACCGTTTCCTGCTGATGATGGCCTCTACGTCATGCTGAACCACTTGTGCTCCAAAATCTCCTCTAAAACAGGTCCAGTTTCAGGACGGAAACCGATCACCCACTTAAACAGATCCCGGCAATCTGTGGAAATATTAAAAAGAGATTATGTTAGTCATGGATGCTCTTGATGATGATACAGCACAGAGATTTATTCAGTGTTCTGGTGAAATTCTTGATTCTGATTGGCTGGAATGAAATCATTAAATCCAGTTTCAGTCAGTCATAATCAGTTCTAGATGAATGCGCCACACGCAAACATTAGCCTTAACCATAGCAACTCGGTAACCATCGCTGAAGCTTTCATTGGATGTGTGCTTTATCTGGAGCCAACGAGGATCAACCAAGTCGCAAATACGGTCAGAAATGGATGAGGTAGCTAACACATGTTACTATGAGCTATAATATCAAATACATGACAGAGTCAGAGATTCAGTCAAATCTGCTGCAATAGTACTTTAACTTGTCTTAAGCCCCTTTCACACAGTAATACCAGTAAATATCCAGAAAATTACTGGAACGACTTTGCCGGTAAATAAAAAAGAAAAACACTGTTGACAAAGGCAATGATGTTCTGGAATTTTTCCCATAAAGAATATTCACACATCAATTCCAAAATACCGGTAAATTCTGACATCATTCACCGGAAATAAGCTCTAAACGGCAGCGCTTGTGTTTGTACACAGAGAAGCGGTCGGGCTTTTGTTGATGGCTTCACATTTATTTAAAGCTTTAGCATTCATGCAGCTGCTTTGTCCCAGAGACATCCAAAGCAGAAGCACGAACAGCAGCTTCGTGTTTACACATTTGACGACATTACAAATTCTGTGGATGGACGAGTATTGTGAACAACTTTGATGAAAACATATAGAGGAACACTTTTGTATGTTGAGATGTACATAATATGTGTGCTGGCGCTCACCAGCTGCTTTACATGCACACATCACGCAACTTAAGCGGAGCTTGAAGGTAAACAAACAGCGGCTAATATAAGCATTTTATCAATAATTATTTACACAGTTCAGGGCTTGACAATAAGGACTGCCCAATGGCCTGCAATGGCCTGGAGCCAGCCTGCGATACGCTCGGGCCAGTGAACAGAATGGTTACTGGCCGATCAAGCCAGTGCTGCCTTGTCATAAAAGTTTGGCTGTGACCGTCTGTCAAGTGCATGCAAGTACAATCTTAGGGTGCTTTCACACATAAACGTTTGTTACGGAATCTGTCTCGTTTCCCTCGTTTGTGCGGTTTGTTTGGCATAAGTGAATCCAGCAATCGCACTCGGAACCGCGCCTAATCAATCGGTCCAAGATTGCCTGAATGAGGTGTTCTCTGTTCGATTGAGTGGATCGATTGTAGTGAGAAAACAAAGCGATCCAACAAGCTAACGAACCACGCTATATCACAGTGTCTTATGATTGTGTAATAGCCATACATTCGGTTTAACGAAGAATGATGAGCGGGATGAGATGTCATTCCTACCGGCAAATGTGCGTTTCATGTCTAATATGAAAGTAAAAACATGCTGAAATATTACCGAGAGCAGTTTATCCAGTAGGAAAAGTTACCATCTGATAAATTTTCCATATTTTAATCTTATAATATGTTCTATTAGGCCTGTTGTTTTGTTCATTTCCGCATTGACAGCTCGAAAGAAAGATCAACACTGATCTACCTCATGATCTGATGCAGTCTCGGTTCATCTGTTATCTCTCTCTATAATTTAAGCCTATAATGCAGAATTCTAGTCAACGTTTCTTTAATAGATTGATTAATTTAATAGATGGATAGATTTTTTTTGGCAATAAAACTAATTCTGATGTCACTCGATATTAAAGTGAGAGCATTCACTGAGAGCTTCTGTCACTGTGTAGTGTTGTTTTCTCACCTGCTGACAAACTGGGGTGACATCGTGGACGTCCATATCTGGAGAAACAGCGATATCCATTGACCATATGTGACAGCACTCGTACAACATCACTGACATACGAATGGATAGCACAAAAAAGATATGTGAAGTGTTCCCCCTCCTTTTTACGGTATCTCGTTACTCCTGCAAAAGAGAGATTTTCATGTTAGTAATTCACAATATGTTTGCCCTCCTGACATCAGCATACATGCACAGGAGGTTACAGATGAAGGGTCAGTTCACCCAAAAATGTCATTCTCTTATTAATAACTCAGCCTCATGTCGTCCTAAACCCCTGAGACTTTCATTCAGCTTCTGAACACAAATGAAGATGTTTTAGAAGAAACGCGAGAGCTCTCTAACCATATATGCCTTCAGTGGTTCAACTGGAAATCATGACTTTATTGAACAGTTTCTTGTCCTCAGTGTCAGTATATTGCGCGCACTCAGAAGAGCTCTGTGCGGTGGCGTACACCGCTGATGACCTCCTCTAATTTGAAGAAAGCACAGGCGCATCCGAGATGATACATCAGCAGTGCAACTGAGAGCAACATGCGTGAAAGCCTCAGAGCTGTCCTGAACGTGCGCAATATACTGACACTGAGGGTGAGAACCTGTTCACTGAAGTCTTTATTTAAAAGTATTCTCAGAGTCTGATAATGCTCTGATTGATCTACTGAAGGCATACGGTCTGTTTTGAGGATGCTTTGGGTCCTTTTATAGACCCTTGCTGTCTATGGAGCTCTCAGATTTCATCTAAAATATCTTCATTTGTGTTCAGGGCTCTCAGGGGTTCAGGTCGACATGAGAGTTATTCATTACTAAAACTATCTTCATTTTTGTGTGAACTTTCCCTTTAATAAGCAGCACTAAAAAGCCAACTCACCCAGATAGGGGGATCTCCAGTAGGTTTTTGGAATAAAAAAACTGTAGCCAAAATCAATCAGCTTGAGCTGCAGGGTCTTTGGATTGACCAGGATGTTTTCTAGATGTATGTCATCATGGTGTATGCCATGTTCAAGGCAGCGCTGTGCAGCAATAATGAGCTGCATGATCAGCTGCCGGGCAACACTCTCGCTCAAGCGGCCATTGTTCTTCCTGATGAACTTCCCCAAGGTTATGTACGAGGACGCGTACTCCATGACCAGGTAGTGTTTCCTTCCCTCCACGGCGTACTCGTACAGCTCTATGACGTGCGGGCAGAGCGGAGGTTCCTTGAGAAACATCATATGACGTGCTTCTGGGATCACATATATAGTAGATGTATTTGTCCACTAGAGAAAAAACAAGTCAGGAAAAGGTTAGATGTGAATGTCTTATATATAAATGACATTGTTATGTGTCTATAGCTGTGTTTCCATCCAAAGATGCAGATTAAATGTGCAAAACTGGCAGATCATATAAAAGAATAAAGCAGCGTTTCCATCAATGAGTCCAAGAGAACTAAATCATCACTGAATTATAAACTGGCGGCAAATATCAGTCAGAGAAATGAGTTTCGCCTCAGAAGACCAAGACTAAACACAATGAGCGCGGTGAATGCGGTGGCTTTTAGAGACAGATGCTCAAGACAGTTCTGGAGGGAATAATAATAGAAGAAAAAGAATACTGAAGCACTGTGATGACAGACTGACGGAGGACTGAGGCTTGAGATGGGTACCAGAACTCTGTACTTTATGGGTATCGGTGCTAAATTATAAAAGACCGAAGTATAGGAAAAACTCTGACGTTAACGGTTCTGCTTTCGGTTCTGGAGAATTATTGCTGAATAAACATTACTAACATTAGAATAATTAACTGACCAACCTTTTCTAATTTGCGAAATTAGTCTGCACAGTAGGAAATCTGACATTAGGAATGCTCATGTTTCTGCCCAATAGTACAACGGCGAGTGCGTCAAGTATAAAAGCCTTCGCAGTTCTCGGCTGAGCATGCCCGTTCAGTAGAGGCTCGCGCTGAGCGCACACACACAGCTCACAATACAGACTCAGGCGCACACACAGCTCGTAAGCTTGCGGAGTGGCGGAGAGAACCTAACGGGTTGTATTTCCTAAGTGGACAGCGACAATGCCCATCGCAACAAACACAACAAGTTGTTTACTTGTATGAGCAGAAACGCAAGCTTAGTGAAAGCATCGTTCAACGGAATCCTAAATGTGCATGAAACAGGTGGATGGAAACAGAGCTATGTTCACATATGAACTCAAACTCAACACTACATGTGCCCCTGGACCACTACACCAGTCTTTTGTCATGCGGTTTTATTTTTAGGAAAACTCTCAATTCTGACTTTAATTAAAGATTTAGTTTCAGTATATGTTTGTGCATTTCTTATCGATGTGGTATTATTATCATATGTAGTTTACATGGAAATATGCGGGACTTAGTTGAAGTTATTCACTTTAAAGCTGATTTTCTCAATACTCAGATGTTTTTCACCTTCCAGATGGTCAAACAGCCGCATCTCTCATCAAATATTGTTCTAACAAAGCAAACATTATTGACAAGCTTCTTTATTGATCTTTCAGACGATCCACAAATATCAGTTTCAGACATTATGACTGGTGTTGTGCTCCACAGTTCATCTACTAAAGCTGATAACCCCCAATATTAGAAATGTCCAGAAACTCTTTAATATTCAGTCAAAACAGGATTTCTGGAAATGACTAAACACGTCCAGTTTCAGTCTTTTCCATAAAGCGTGTTGTTTACACGTGTACCTTTCAATACACAACATGAAAACATGACTAAACTTGGAGTTCATCACTTCTCTTCAGATATTTTCAGTAGAGTATGCAAACTTACCATCGGGTACCGCGTTCCCAGAAGCTTTTTAGTCACAATTTTTATGGCAACCTGCAAAGAAAGCATAAAGTCAAAACTTATTCAACCAGAGAGATGTCTGATCACACACACACACACACACACACACACACACACACACACACACACACAAAGGAAAATTGAATGTTACCTTCTGGCCGTCAGATTTCCGTGTAGCCAGATAGACAGTGCCATGGTATCCCTCTCCCAGCTTCTTCCCAAGCACATATCTGTCAAGTAAAGATCCTGGAGAAAAACACATCACATTTATGACATTTGCTCACTCCTGTTACTCTTCTGCTCAATCTAATCATGAGAAAATTCTGTAAAACTCTGAAAAATAAAACAAAACCCTGCAGATTAGACAGAAAACATTACGGCAGAAGACGAACCTGAGCTGCTGTCTTCAGCTGAGCTGCTGTCTTCAGCTGAGCTGCTGTCTTTAGCTGAGCTGCTGTCTTTAGCTGAGCTGCTGTCTTCAGCTGAGCTGCTGTCTTCAGCTGAGCTGCTGTCTTTAGCTGAGCTGCTGTCTTTAGCTGAGCTGCTGTCTTTAGCTGAGCTGCTGTCTTTAGCTGAGCTGCTGTCTTTAGCTGAGCTGCTGTCTTTAGCTGAGCTGCTGTCTTTAGCTGAGCTTCTGTCTTCTGCTGCAGTTTTGCTGCTGCCGCCATGTTGGATCTGGGCTGTTTTCACTCGTTTTGCAGCAACTGTGTCCTGATCCAGACATCCAGCCTTCCTCTTCAGTGCTCTTGGAGCTTCTGTGGATTCCAGTCAACAATGCATTATTAATGATCAGTTCTTTCATTAATTGGCATTTATTGTATTTGGGGATCTGTTTAAATGGCAGCAGTGCTACTACTTTCCAGATGTTTTGTCATGAAGCTCTACTGAGAAATACTTTGCACAATACTGCATCATTCACAGGTTTAAAGGCACATTATGTGAGACTTTTATTATCAAAATCTCCAAAATCCACTAGAGGAGTGATTCATGAATGATCTCGCAGTGCATTATGGGACAGTGTAGTGTCCACTGGATGCACACTTCAGAATCTCTCCAGTAGTAGTAGGTCATCCGGGTACTTCTCACATGCTGTTTGTCAAATACTGTGAGGTCAGACATACTACTCGGCTCACATACTGTCTTAATGTACTATTTAGTATGGAAGCGTGTGATTTTAGACACAGCCAGTGTGTGTGTTCATGTTAATGACGTCACACATCCTCTATTTCTGCTCTGTTTGTTTAGCGAGGTTTTAATATGTTTGTGTTTTATTTGACAGCACAGAGCAGCAACTGTAGAAGAGTGACGGGACACTGACCTGAGCGGCTGTTCTCATCGCTGGACGTCTCTGCTGCTTTGATGCGTTTGCGCAGAGCGTATGGTTTGACTCCATCAGAATCACTCTGCAAATCATCATCCGCTTTCCTCTTCACTCCTCTTCCTCCTGATGTGGATTACAGTCAATAATGAATTATTAATAATCGATTATTTCAATATTGCCATTTATTTTACTCTGGGATTCAACAAATGGCAGCAGTGCTCCAGTTTTCCAGTCATTAAGAGTGGACTGACCTGAGCTGGACGCCTCTGTGTCGGCGTCTACACTTGTTTTCTCCAGCTCAGCAACTCTGATGCGTTTCCGGTGGGCAGATGGTTTACCTCCACCAGAAACACTCTGAAAAGCATCATCTGCTTTCCGCTTCACTCCTCTTCCTCCTAATGTGGATGACAACACAATGAACAATACACTCCTAATCTTAAGAATCATTTATTTTTTATGCCAGTAATGAAGCTTTTTCACGTTTGTTTTCAACTCTGAAAACTGGACTGACACAGTTTCAATTTACTACAACTTCTATGTTAAGCTGCTTTGACACAATCTACATTGTAGAAAATAGTTTGGACTGTGGGGGAACCCATGCCAACATGGGGAGAACATGCAAACTCCACACAGAAACACCAACTGACCCAGCCGAGGTTCAAACCAGCGACCTTCTATCTGTGAGGAGAACATGCTACCCACAGCACCACCGCGTCGCCCTATTTGAATGATTTTTTGGCACAAATAAAAGTGGATAATTTTCACACATACCGTGTATTTCTGCCATTGCTTTAGCAGCTAACTGATTAAAATACTTTGCAGCTTGCCTCTGTATTATGAATTTTAAGTGATGAAACTGTAGAAAATTGTGATTCTGTAACGGGAGACTGACCTGAGCTGCTGTTCTCATCGCTGGACGTCTCAGCAGCTCTGATGCGTTTCCGCAGTGCATAAGGTTTACCTTCACCTAAAACACTGTGAAAATCATCATCCGCTTTCCGCTTCACTCCTCTTCCTCCTGATGTGGATTACAGTCAATAATGAATTATTAATAATCGATTATTTCATTATTTGGCATTTATTTTACTCTGGGATTTAACGAATGGCAGCAGTGCTCCAGTTTTCCAGTATTTCTCCAGTCATAAAGAGTGGACTGACCTGAGCTGGACGCCTCTGTGTCGGCGTCCACTCTTGTGTTCTCCAGCTCAGCAACTTTGATGCGTTTGCGCAGTGCATAAGGTTTACCTTCACCTAAAACACTGTGAAAATCATCATCCGCTTTCCGCTTCACTCCTCTTCCTCCTAATGTGGATGACAACACAATGAACAATACACTCTTCAGAATATAAAGATTGAGAAAATCCCCTTTAAAGTGGCCGAATTAAGTTCAAATCAACATCTGAGTTCTGACATGTTTACAGTAGAAAGTGTTCAACTTGATGGAGCATGATCATAATATAATATTGTATTGATTTTGGCCATAATAGATAAATCAATCACTTTGATCCAGACACTGTATTGTTGCCTAGTGGCCAAAATCTCCGCATGCTCACTGGATTTAGCAGCTAACTGAGTGAAACACTTTGCACCCTGCTTCATGTTTCAGAATCTTCAGTGGTGATAAATGTATGGTGCTGAAGCTGTACAAGTTTTGATGGAGACACACCTGAGCTGGTTTTCTCTTGATAGCTGCTCATCTCTGTGTCTCTTGTGTTCTCCAGCTCTGCAACTCTGATGCGTTTCCGCAGAGCGTATGGTTTGCCTTCACCTAAAATACTGTGAAAATCATCATCCGCTTTCCTCTTCACTCCTCTTCCTCCTACTGTGGATTAAAACACAACGAACAATAAACTCTAAATCTCAATCTTGATTTTTATTGTCAATATTTCATTAAAAAATCCTAACATTGAGAAAAAATCCCCTTTTAAATAGTCAAATGAAGTTCTTAGCGGTGCAGATTATAAATATCAAACACTCAGATTTACAGCAGCAAGTTTGTAAATAATTTCATGCTTCTGTCATATTTCAGGCCCGTAGCCAGAGTGTGGGGGGAGGGGATAGTACAGAATTTGTCCTATACATAACCTCATTTGTCCTATTTTGGCTCCTACACCATCATAAATTGTGAAAATAACCTGTTGAAAAAAGCCGAATCATCTGTTGACGTCACATCAGTGTGACTTCAGCTAATCAGTATGCAAACTAATATTTTTCATGAGTCAAACATCCTCATCCAGCAAGACAACATACAATATGACAAAAGTGAAGTCATCTTTCACTACAAGTAGCCCAACGTTTATTCTGAATCTTGGACCTTATTCTTGAAGAAGAAAAAAAACACTATGAAGGTTTTGAAGCCAAAAGCGGCCCATGTTCAAGGTAATATTAATACTAATTGGGCTATTTTTGTTATCCATAAACCTTCAAAAAGTGAAGCTCTGCATTATTAATATTATTATGTTTTAGAAGGACGAATTCTGACTGAGGAAAGTTCAATGTGCTTGCCAGTTTATTTTCTCATTAAATGACAAAAGACCACAATTTTTTTCATTTAAAACTTTAACTCTTTTTTTTAAATTATATATGATATCCTCTTAAGGGCCAAGATGATTTTTACATGCATTTTTTTATTTCTATTTGCTATTTGGGCTTATTGGAACCTAAGTAGAATAAAAATCTAAGTATCATCTTTTGATATGATGTACTTTTAGAGAAACATGGTGTCCATATATGTGGACTCGTGGTCTGAATTTACATAAAACCCTTTCCTGAATGTTTTTGAATGCATATATAACATAGCAACATGACTACCAGAGGGTAAAAACAAATTTTACCCCAATTTCTGAAAGTTCAGAATAGGGTTTGGGACATTTCATATGCTGAAAACAGTTGCAGGATGACAATGTATGCCTGTAAGAAAATATAAAACATTCAAAGTATTTTAAATAGCCACTTAAGAGCTTAAATGTGCCGTCCACATATGTGGACACTCCAGCCCCAGGAGGTTATAATAATTTGTATTTTTAAAATAAGTTTTTTTTCATATTTCTTAATTCTTTATATTTAGCAAACAGTTTTTTTTTGGTATCTTAAAGTGCTATTATGATGACCATCCATCAAGCTAATCCAGCTAAAAGCAGTGCTTAAAATGTCACTAAAATGCAGTATTATAATATCATTATTAAGAGAAACATAAGGCGAATAAATACAAAAAGGTCCACATTTTTTTTTAGAAAAAGAAGCCCTATTTCCCCCCAGGCTGGCTACACGCCTGTATATCATTATATATTCGTTAGGAAGAGTTTGACTCTGACTCAAGTAAGAGTTAGTAGGTTATCTGCATTTTACTCTGGTGTTTATTGTATTAAATAGACTGATGTTGTTCACTAAAACACTGAATCTGCATTTATATTCACTATGCTCTGAAAACACCTCTGTGTACCGTCAGGTTATCGAGTTATGATCGCCATATTTCGGCTAAACAGCAGCGCCGGGATAACAGACACCTGAACGTACACACAAATGGGTTAAAGCTACTGTCAGACGGGCTTACGGCAGTGTATGATTGTATTTATTAATCCAAAATAAGTACACAAGTTATTTTACAGTGTAAAAGTAGAGTTTTAGTATCAAAAATTGACATATAAAACAGGCAAATACGAAACACATGTGTTCTTAGTGTCTGGACTTACCCGTCAAAGTCTTACAACTTTCCATTTCCGCTAGAATCTCGAAAGGTCTTGTAGACATCTTCTGAAATCGCTCAACTGTTTTGCTCGATGTGTTTATCGACCGAGACTCGGAACAACTTTTACAATCAACCTTCATTTCTTGTTCCAGCAGATTACTGAAGCTGAGTTTGCGCGCGCCTGCAGACCCTCTACAACCGTTAGAACGCGTTCTGCTGTTGCCAAGCAACGAGTCGTCTTTCGCGAGGGTCTGTGACCTTTACCCTATAAAGCAGCGCGTATTATCTTTAATACACAAGTTTATAAGATCTGTATATTATAAACCTGAGCATTCGTTTGATTGAAAGCCTGCTGTATATACTTTGATACGTGTATTTTGCCCTCTTGTGGATTTTAATGACACTGCAGGCAGTGGAAGAGCTTTTTTGACCTTTCCAAAATGTCCGCGCTCATTGAGTTGCTCGCATGCATTTTGGCTGGAAACTGTTCGCTAAATTCAAGATGTTATAGTAAGAATACAACTGTAAATGTTACTAATTGTATTAAATAAAGGTTTTCTTGATTGAAACTAAGCATAATTACTTAATAATTCATTCTTTATGTTACAAATAAATTATGTTGAAAATGCAGATTTGACCCAACAGGTGTAAAAGGTGCATTATTCAATCCCGAACAGTCATGTCAGATTCGTGTAATGTCATCTATACAATCCATACCTACTACAATGCAAACACAGAACATTTGAATGATTAAATGAATCTAATTAGTGACATTAAATGGCATCTTAAAATAGATTATGGGTATTTTTACAATAATTCCTAACCGGTGAACTATCAACAATGTCTGTGTATTTTTAGGTGTCAAAAACAAAAGAGGGGGGAAAAATAGAAAAAAAGTGTCGTTAAAATGTCATAAACATAATAATAGTCGGCAATTAAAGTGCCATAGCGCAGTTAAGGGAAGATGAGGAGGAGGAATGGACCCCTCGGGCCATGCATGTTTGTTCATGCACCACGAGTTTTATCTTCTCCCTTTAAGTAATCGTTACAGAACTCCTATTAGTAAAACAAATCAGTTTAAACTTTCATTCATCCCCTCAGCTGTAACGTTTTTGAATTTAGGCTAGAATTTTGTATTGTATTATGTGCTTTGAGTATTATGTGTGACATGCGTGTATGCTGCAACCAAATCGCCTTCGGGAAATGTATAAAGACTACTTGACTGACTGATGATGATGGACATTCAGACAGCAGTAACGTCACCCCTCAACTGCAAAACGTTTCTCTACAGACAGTGATAACCCAGATGAGAAATTCTACAACAGAAATCAGCTAAAGCTAATGAGTCCCTGTCATCTGAGTCACTTTGCTGATCTTCAAACTCCCGCTTTAATCAGCTGTGGTTTTCTTTCTGTCCAATGACAGTGCGCGTTTCATACAAGCGAAAGAGGGTTTCGCTCAACTTGAAGTGAAAGTTGATTTTGGTGCTTGACTGGTTGCAATTTGTTGATTGAATGAACAGCAGGCAGCAAAAGAAAAGAAAAGCAAGTGGCAAATAGAGAGAAAAGCATGTCAAACATACTTGACCGTTGTGATGGTACGAGACATTCTATAGCAGTTCCCCTGCTATTAAAAGGTCAGGGCACTATAAATAAAGACATTTTGCACCACACTGCTAATACGATTTTTGCCATACGCTTATTTCACGCAGTCACCATTTTGAAGAACCAAAGCGAGGCTGCAGTGGGAAGAAACCCAGAAGTATAAGACCAGAACTGTAAACATTGCATTGACAACACAAACCTCAAGCTGTTGCTGATATTTCAAAATGCAGAAATAGTGTGTAAACATCACTTTAATATCATTCAGTGAGTTTAATGTAACCCATTAAAAGCAGATTAGGCATCAAACAACATCACAGTCTCTTTAAGAGTAACACACTCAAGACCTCCTAGACTTCAGTTCATGGCAGCAGGTAAACACTGTGGGGGCTTGCCTGCTTCAGCCTATGTAACCCGGTGAGTTGACAGGTGGGCAAATCGAAGCTGGTTTTTAATAAAACAAATATAATCTGCATATAATAAATAATATTGGTAAAGATATTTGCGAATTGCTGCACATCCTGTGTGTATTAAGCAATGTTTAAGCAATACGCACAACTGACTCGCTCTGCGCTGGACTTTAGACCTCCTCTCAGCTGGTCTATTGAACAGTTTAGTTCCTCAAAATAGCAAAGTGCCAACAATGCGCCTCAGCACACCTCCTTTTTTAGAGCAGTACGCAAATGTATTTGCTATTTAAACAGCGTGCTGCAAAACGTCAAAATGTCCAGCTGAAACTAGCAAACAACAGTTGCATCACACCTTAAACCGGGTGTATGACAGGGCCCAGACACACGAACACTGAAGCGTGAAGCAGCCACGAAGATCATTCGAGTCATCAAGTGGATCCCTCATCTGTGTTTGCACTCAGTAAACAGCGGTGGGTGAACTGATGACCTTCACGGCCAGTCATTTCTGTTTTATTAACTCGAGTTTGATAAATGGCATCTAAAATGTGTTTGGGAAAGGTTAGCTAACTAGTGCCATTTTCCTTAACTTAGCTGAAAATGAGCTCTGACATCCCTTTTTATTTTCACTGTTCATTCAGAACGGACCTTTGGGTCACTCAGAAGGCAGTGAAATGATAAATTTGTGTCACGTTCTCTTCCCTGATAAGATATACAGCCAAGTGCACAACGTTCCTAGTAACTCCAAGCAATACTTCTGGATTTCTTCCCATTTTCTTCCTATTCGATTTTACTTTTAAAAATGGCGGTCGCGTCATATCACTCTACTCTTGCAGATTTTGAGATTAGGGAGCAATAAGAAAATTGTGTCTGAAACACTGCCTGAGTGATCCTACAGCTATGTTTTTGGGGGCTGATGCTCCTGGTAGGGTTTGCCATGGCAAAAACGTTTTAGGTGACAGGTCAGGCTACAGGTATGTGCCAAAAAAATTGGAATAATTTGTTTTAAAAAGTTTAACTTATGTGTTATTAGTTCACAACACACAAAATGAAGTATTTCAATCCTTTGTTTCAATTTAAATGATTATGGATAAACATGAAAAAACTCAAATCCAGTATTTCACAAAATTAGCATATTTCATTTGACCAATAAAACAGTTCTTAAACACACGCTGGCCTTCTGAAAAATGTGTTAATGTACTGTATTATGTCCTCAATATGGAGGCGATCGGCCTTCGACAAAGTTGAGGTACTATTGTAGCCCAAGTTGCTTTGATATCGGCCTTCAGCTCGTCTGCATTTCGGGGTCTGTTCCCTCACCTTCTTCTGTCATGTTCAAGGTCCCGAAAGGTAAATAAGAATATCTGTAAATTAGTGCATGTGACATCAATAGTTCAACAGTAATACATGTGATTCACAGCCTGTAATCAAAACTGCACACCTGAAGTAATTCTGACCTACGCTGTTAATGCTGTAGAGGGGACTCTTTCCTCTTTTGTCTGCACCACAGATGAACAATCGGTCTTCGATCTCTGCTAACATTACTGCACAACAGAAATGACGTTGTAATTAAAGAAATCTGATCTGAAATTCCTCTTCGAAATTATTATGACCTGTTAGCTACTGTCTTTGCGTAGGGCACCAGAGTCTGTGCCTGCTTCCCCAAAGAAAGTAACCTTTAGTCTCGATTTAGGGGAAGCTTTCTTTTGACGTTGCCACTGCTGCATGCCTCTGTGTAGTTAACACAATATATTAGTGCAAACAGTTTTAATAAAGTTCAAGCAGTTTTCAGTCAATTAATTTTACGTATTTGTGAGGCTTACAGCTGCTTAAAGGTTTAGTTCACCCAAAAACTGAAATTCTGTCATTAATTATCTACAAATGAAGATATTTTGCATTTAATCCAAGAGCTTTCTAATCCTCCCATAGATAAATTGTAGAATAAAGTTATTTTTGTTTAGCTTCATATAATTATAATTGAACAATTTATGTCACATGAACTTATTTTGACTATTGTGGCGAGTCAGAGGAAAAACACATACACAAAGCGTTGGTGTTACAAACAGGTCTCCGGAGGGTGATTTATTTATATAGTGAAGTACGTGAAATGAGATGAATATGGTGCTCTTCAGTGGATAGGTGCTCTGGTGCTCCAGGGAGAATGTGAGGTTGAGTGAGAGTTCTGGTGAAGGATCGGTCAACTGCTGGAGTCCGCTAGAGAGGAGAGACAGAGAGACACAGACATTAGCACAGGGAGTCATTAGCTGCGTTTCCACTATCGCGCCTAAAGCGAGCAAGTCAAGGCCAGTCGCGTTTCCACTGTCATTTCCGGGGCCTAATCGGGCCAAAGCGGGGCTTTCTTGAGGCCAGCGGCTGGCCTTATTAGGCCCGCCAAATACCTTGGGCCAAGGAGGGCCAGCTGGGGCTTCGGGCGGAGTGAAAGGAGAGGCGGGCAGTTTTCTGGTTGCACATGAGCACATGCGCCAAACAAATAAAGAAATAAGGGAAAGAAAACATCTAGCCTTATAGTCTGGGGTCTTTTTGCGTATGATCACCCTTATGTTTCCCTTTTAAATGTAAGGCTGCTGCATAAAATAATAAAGTAGTTTAAATTTATAGTGACGTTCTTTGCTGCGTTCTCCTTTATGTTTCAATAACGCATAATAATCTTTACACCATATTAAAGATACAGCAGACAGTAAAGGTTTTCCAGAGTTTTTGTCAAGGGTAAAATGTTTGTTTGTGCGCGTTTAAATGCCTGTATGTGTGTGTGAGACCGGGCAAGAGCGCTCCTTCACAGCTCTGTTATGCCGCGAGCGGCTTTTTTCTGTATTTATTTTGGAGATAATACACAATATAAATACAACAGAAAGACATAAAACTTAACAAATTACATGCCCACTTTCATAGACTTTAAACAATATAGTGTCATATCTAGATAAAATAGCCTAAGCTATATTGAAATATAATTTAAAGAATTACAAATATCGGATATATATATATATATATATATATATATATATATATATATATATATATATATATATATATATAAATCGCATTAAATAAATAAACCAATATAAAATAAACAAAAGCTAGCTATATGTAGGTAGCCTATATACAATACATAAATCAAACCGTTTTAAAGCCACTTATATCCTAACTTTCATTTTACAAAGACCTGTCTGAAAAAAAAGATTTTCGATATTTTCTAAAAACAATTAACACCGGAGAAGGTTTGAAATATTATTTATAAAGTATTTGGTTGCGATGATATTAATCAAATCGCGCAAACAGAGCATTATTTGGGTGAGTGAAAGCAGAATCTTTCCTACCTTTTTTTCTGTCACTCAGTCCTGCGCAGCGCTCGCTGCTTTAAACGCATCGGGGGAAAGTCCAAACACAAAATGTGTTCTTTATCCTCAAACAACTGTTTATGTTTTTATATGATGTGGTTAAATTTATAAATGAAACTTTAAATGAAGAGCTTTAGTGAATAGCTGCCGAGCGCAACAAATATGGCTATATTTTATTAGGCTACTCGCTCTTGTGCCGGAAACACTTAACACGATGTCTATCAAAACGAGGATGTTATAAAATACATGCCATATCGAGTTATAAACGAGAATTTCTGTGGCTTTATATTATGGATGTGTGCGCTCTCTGTGTTGGGTCCCTCCGTTAGTGGCGAGAGCACTCGATGCACAATGCCAACAGTCGGTCGGCGACTAAAATGTAATGAATGGAAATACACAGGTCTGTGCGTATAGACATTTCATGTAATGCTGTACAGTAACGTGTCATTTGTTTGTTTCGGTTGTCTTCATTTTAATGGTTTCGTTTCGGGATGATTCTATGGTGTGCTTTATCTGCCTGTCCTGATTCCCACTGAAGTGGGCGGGTTGTGTGACGTTTGATTCGGGGACGTTCTGTGGGCGGTGTTTGCGTGACGCGCTATGAGTGAAGAAGATTTTATTCTCTCTGTATGAAGTATTTTCTAAGTGTAAAGCAGTTAATTTTCTCTTCACAAAATGTATGTAGTGTTTGCAGCAAACATGCCAGCCTGTGTTAAAAATACAGTGATATGTCTGTGTAAGATGAGTATGCCTGCACAGGAGCAACACTAGGAGAAGGCTGAGTGACTGATTGTGTAGAATAACTGAATATGTAAAGCACTGATTATTTATGTTAAATACTTGTATGAAGCTATATGTGTCAGAAGTTAGAATGAGTAACATATTATCAAGTTATTATCCTATCATGACAATGTATGTAAACACTTAGTTCCTTTGCATAAGTTGCATCTATAATTTGCTGACATAGACCTGTAACATCTCTGTTGACATGAGCTAGTGGGCTGAGAGCCAAGAATAGCAGGACCCCTTAGACTAGAAAACCTATTCAAAAATGGTCAAAAGTTAAAAAGAGACACATAGGGGTGTGTCAAAAACATAAATAAAGGAGAAGTAGCAGGAGAGACTTTGGAAGGTGTCCAGGAGAGACTTCAGAATGCTCTGGGGTCTGCTCTGCTCTTTCTCGGCTTTATTATGGAGAATAAAGTCTATTTTCTGATATTCAAAACCTCTGGTCTGATAATTTGTAATTGATGAGAAGTCAATATTTACGACAAATGGCGCCCGCACGTGCGGCTGGAAAGAGATAGACGGGTGACACTGGACATGCTGAGGCTTGGAGGAAAAACACAAATATGTGGCCACGATAAAAAACGGTAAGCAATTTTCGCTAATACGTTTGTGTTTTTTCTACCAAGGACCTGCTTGTAACGGTAAAAAGTCACTTGAACTGTTTCTCCAGCTATAAAGAACTACAAGTAAAACTAAAAAAGTAAAAGTAAAGATATAAAAGGAAAACAATGGGGTTTTGAATACCAGAAGAAAATAACAATTTGCATGCAAATGATCTGTGTTTTCCTAAGAGGGCCTTGACGGATAGGATAAACGTTAACTAGTAACTGTTACTCATGTTTGGGAAATTTTTTAATGATGAAGATTATGCCTAGAGCATTTTTAAGTTTTAAAAGGAAGTTCTTAAAGTGTGGTGACAGTTAAGAGATTAAAGCAGATTAATAAAGTAGAGAGAAGCGCGCAAAGACCTCGGAGTACCCGTTCTGTTTTAATAATGATAAATATTATTATTCAGGAGGCTGGGGGAAAAAAGGCAAGAATCCTGTGAAATGCTATTTTTACTGAAGAACAGTAAAGACGGGAGCAGAAGTAACAGGTCACTCAAGAGGAGTGTAGTGGAGAATTCTGTGGTTATAGCTCTAAGGTTAGAGGCTGCTCGGACAGGTCACTCAAGAGGAGTGAGGTGTATTTATGTAATTGTAAGTAGTTGTGTATTTGTCTATGTTGCTGGGGTGCTTAGAAGCTATCACCTTTGATCTAGAGAGACTAGAATAGAGGTGAGGTTCAGGTTACACAGTGTAAGAGATGAGGTTAGGACGAGTGAGAAGTATGATTGTGTTTAGAAGTATGTTTGCAATAAGAGTGAGTTTAAAAGAATTATCGTTTTATATTATAATATAAAAGAAGGACTGCATATGTTGTGTGATTTTATGAACAATAAGATAGAGAGTGATGCAGTTGAGGGAAGATATTGTGATACAGAGGAGGTTTAAGCCTCATAAAATTAATTGAGATCATATTGCATTTGAAAGACACAGACTAAAAACAAGAATATACGAGTTAAACATTTTTCTGAATAATCTCTGTGTGTTTGAAGTGTTTTTAAGTATGAACTATAGGCAGAGAGGGGACTGAAATTCCTGACATGTCGACAGTCTGGAAGAAGGTCTGCTTCAGGAGTGGTAAGAATCTGTCTATTTTAAGAACAAAAGTTTCACAGGACAGATAGAAGCTAAAGAGTAAAGATATATTATAAGGTATTAAATAAATAGAAATATAAAGTAATGAATAAGATAAATGAAATAAGAAAATATACATGATAGAATAAGATTTAATAAATAAAAAGTGTTAATAAAAATGCAACTAGAAGCTATACTAATAAATATTAAGAAATAAAAAAATTGAAGCATGGAAATAACTACATATGGAGATTAATAGTTATATTGATCAGGAAAAAAATTAAGTTATATTGATAAAAAAAAGATATGTTAATAATTTGAGTAAATAAAGAATTAGAAGAAAAAACTTTAATGAATATTGATTAATTGAAGAGTTAATGATCAAATGTTTAAGGAAAATAAGCTTAAAAAAATGAATTAGGAAAATCTAAGAGACAAAAATGCTAATTTTTGAAAAGGAAAAGAAGCATAGGAAAATGGAGAAAAAAGAAGTCCAAACATTGTTTAATAGAATTAAAAGAGAAGATGTTTAAAAATATATATTATAAAGTAATATAAGATAAAAATTAGAAAAAACAGCAACATTTTGAAGAAAACAAGATTTGGCTTTAAAAGATAAAATTATGTTTAAGTGCAATAAAAAATTGTTGTGGAGTAAGTTGACTGTTGTCATCTGTTTTAAAGTCAGCTACAGGCTGTCATCTGAGCCAACAGCTATTTGTAGTAAAAGCAGTGAGTCAGATGTAAAGCATAGACACTGAGGAGAAATGAAAGAACATAATAGTGAGTTCAAAAATTATATAGTTAATATTTTATGTACTTAAAAGGTAATTGAGAATTAAAAATTGCATTTCAGATAGGAAAAATGCTTAAAGTAAACAAACATGGGGAGTTAAAATAGTACTATGAACTTGAAGCTATTGCAGTAAGGATTTTGAACAGGTATATTAGACATTAGGCCACCATATAGTACTGTTGAATTAAAACAGGTATGGAAATGTTAGAGAAATTAAAATAGTGTAAGATGTAATGTAACTAGTGAGGAAACACTAGAATAAGATTAGGAAAAATAAGTGAAGCACAATCTGAAGCCAAAGAAATTAATTATAAGAACATTTAACAAATAGAAAATTAAGCATATTTACATTTGATAAAAATGATTGAGAATGAAAAATAATTAGAGAAAATAAGTTGTTAAACTACAAAAGGAGTCTTTATTTGATGAATGAAAAAATGGAAAAAAAAAAAATATATATATATATATTTTATTAAGTCATGAGCTAAATTCTATATATATAAATTAAGAGGACATAGGGATGAACTTTGGGGGACTGTAGTCTTGTACCTACCAGACATCTCTGAGTACACTGGCAAATGGAAAGGTGTTTGAAAAACACAATGAGCAAAATGGCTGTTGACACTTGTGACATGCTACAGCAGTGATGCAGGCACTGCATACTCAGGTTTTACTGAGGACTGAAAAAGCTACATTTTAAGATGAAACTTTAAATGTGTATTGTTAAATAATATATTATGATGAATGTTAAATAATTTAGGTTTAAATTTCAATTGGTTTAATCATAAAGTTCCTTAAACATAGAATGATAAATTACAATGCAGCAGACTAACTAAAGAAAAAGAAAAAGCTTTTGATAAGGCAATAATATCTAAGCATAATATTATTGTGAATGACCTAAATCAAGATTGGATATTGAAAACTGGAAAAATTCAAATCTAGAAAAATTATTTATAGTTAAAGAGAAGATTGAAACAACAATTTTAATGAATTCATAGGACATGATAAGGTCAAAAAGTAACAGTTCTAAATTACTATAAGAAAAATTGAAAGAGAAAAGTGTTTAAGAAAAAGATATTGTTTCACATGAAAACATATGTGAAAAATAATTTGAAAAAAAATATTAAGGAATAATAGTTAAAACAGAGCAAAGAGAAATTTACAAAACATACAGTAAGTTTTAGTCAGCTGATAAAAAAGTGCATCAAAATTGTATGAACAACTAGTTTAATGAGAATGCCTTAAGAAATAAATGTTAGCCAAAAGACAGTACCATAAATTAGGACGAAAAAGGAATTAATATATAGCTCTGAAAATTGATTAGTAAAAGAAAGAAGTGTCAAATTCCAACTAAATGATTGTCATTACAGGACTGAGATGCAGATAAAATCAGCCAGCATAGTCAGGGTTAAAATTAAATCAGATGTAGATTTGCCCATAAAGAAAACCACTAAATGCTGAAATAGGTATTAAACACTATTGAAAAGTTTGTGTAAAAATAGGAGCACTAATAGAAACATCTAGATAATGTAATATGCAATCTGTCCTAGACATTTCTATTTAAATTTAAAGTAGTAATAAATTATAAGTAACTAATAATATTTAATTGAAGTTAATTTGATAGTTAAAATAAATGGTTAATCAAGACAGATAAAAGAGGCTTAATGTTTAGGTTATGATTTAAGAAAATCAATAAGAAAAGATTTTCCAGCTGAAGTTAATATTGTATGTAAAGATATGTTCTTTTGGATGATAAATATTTCAAGTGGTTTGGTTTCTATTGAGTTTATTTTAGGTAACTACCAGAGGAGGGTAGAAACTTGTTTGTACTTGTGTAGCTTGGTGAATAGCATATACTGTATACACCAGAATGCATAAAGGGTTATAATAAGGGAGAAGATCATAGTATGGACACTGTCACAATATGTGGATGATTGAATTATCTACAGCTTCACAGAGCTCTAGTTCAATTAAAAGACTTGAGTGGAGACCATTGCTCCAAACAGTGAGATGATGACTGTTTTTGGTGTTGACTAGATAGAGAATTATTCTGTAAACAAGCACTGTTAAGAAACTATGATGAGTAGATGATTGGAGTAATACTAGAAGCAAATTATGAAGCAGGAACAGTTATTACATCTGTGACAAGAGAAGTCTTTCCTAAATTTCGAAATGCCTTCAGAAATAAGTTCATAATGGGTTTGCATTCATGAAGTTAATGAATGATCAATAAATAAAAACATCTAAAGAAGTATGAAAAATTATGAATAAAGCAAAAGAGAGAGTAATTGTATTATGCTCAATTACCAGAAATGGCTGAAAGAGATGAAGATGATCCATCAAGACCAACGCTCAATGAAATATTTGAAAATAATAAACTTAATGGGATTAATGTGTTTACAAGTGCATTGGTGAGTGATGGCATGGAAACTGACAGAAACAAGCATCTAACACCGCATCGCATGAACTGCTATTGGGTCGACCCTTGAAAGAAACCTTGCAAGAAACCGCATGACCCTTGCAAGAAACCACATGAAACTTTGCATAAAACCTGGCATATAATCTCACATATAACCATGCACATAACCTCTTGGAATGGTTTGCAAAGATGTCTAATATAGTAGGGACTTTTATGAAGAAACAAATAATTGCTATGTGCAAAGCGATATCTGTGCAGGAAACCAGAAAGGAGCCATGTGAGAGAGCAGAGATATAAGGTCCAATTGGTCCAGCTGATCGAGTCTATCTGTGGATGCTCTGGGGAGCTCAGGAGGAAAGGACCATATCTGGATGAGGGTTACTATATCTGGATTACTATATAAAGGACCATATCTGGATGAAATCCAACAGCTGCCAAAGGGGATGCCATTGATGAGGTACCAATGCCTCAAAGGAGCGAAAGGGAACAACTCCAGCAAAGGAAAGCTGACTGGAAACAGAGGAGCCTGAATATTCCAAAGCTCTTAACTACTAAGTGCCACGTGTGGAAGCAAGAGTTTATCAGAGCAAAGAAAAGAGTGATTCTAATAATGTGCCTGAATACCACATACAGAAGTGCCACAAATCAAGGGATGATGAATGCACAACTGCAGATTCCAGAACTCAGACTCTCAACCACACATCTCCATTAACATCTATTAAAGTCAAGTGAAGATGCTGATAGCTCAGAAGAAGAGAAACAAGGATGAGCAAAGATCAAGATCAACATTTGATGCTTTTTACATTTGCATATTGATTTTGTTTGCATATTGCTTTCATGGTACCTATATATAATATCACTTCAGTATATTCTACATGAGTGTGAAAACTAGCAGCTAGCACTGAACCAACTGAATACTTATGCTTAAAACATTGTTGTCTTTGATGTGTTAAGAGAAAAAGAGAGTAGTCTTTTACTTCCTTCAAATCAAAAAAGAAAGGGAAGATGTTTGGCTGGACTTCTGTCAAAGTACAGTGGTATAATCTAGTCAATTGATAACAGCTATGTGGCTAATATCAGACACTAGATAGAGGTAATTAAGAGAACTGGATTATGAAATTGCACTTTGGGGTTAAAAGACAATAATATTAAGACTAAAGTCTTAAGAGGAGGGATTGAAGAAGATTTTATTCTCTCTGTATGAAGTATTTTCAAAGTGTAAAGCAGTTAATTTTCTCTTCACAAAATGTATGTAGTGTTTGCAGCAAACATGCCAGCCTGTGTTAAAAATACAGTGATATGTCTGTGTAAGATGAGTATGCCTGCACAGGAGCAACACAGAGACTTCAGAATGCTCTGGGGTCTGCTCTGCTCTTTCTCGGCTTTATTATGGAGAATAAAGTCTATTTTCTGATATTCAAAACCTCTGGTCTGATAATTTGTAATTGATGAGAAGTCAATATTTACGACATGAGCTACTAGCCCGACAGTGGAAACGCGACATGATTTCGGTCTCATTTCTCAACCTCCCGGGCTATTGGCCCGGCCCGGCCCGATTAAAGCCCTGGCTCGCACTGGCCCGATAGTGGAAATGCGGCTATTGAGTGAAATGAAGCTCGTCTTCCTTGTGTTTGGGGATGGCTTATACGAGTGTCTGCTGATGAGCTCCAGCTGGGATCGATCCGTGCTGATTAAGTGACAGCTGGGGTTAATCCGGGACCAAGGCGACGTGGCATCAGCATACTCGCCACTAGGATTGGGTACCGAAACCTGCTAGGTAACCGATACGTACCATTATTAAATCAGCGTATGAATTTCAGTGCCTAATTTTGGTGCTGCAGCAAGGACGTTACGCCTGTTTCACACCACAAGCGAAAGTAGCGCATGAGCAGCGCGTATGGAGAGCAGAAGCAGCACACAGCCGTTTGCCTTTCACACCAGCTGCGTCTGCAGCGCGCAGCTCTCCGGCAGCTTCTGCAGAGATCAATCTATCTCTATGTCTATTCTATCTAGTTATGAACAGCTCTCGGGTGGAATAACTTGAGTGAACATAAAACAAAGCCGAGTAAAACTTTCTTCCTCAGTTTCAGCAGCACAGCACAGCACACAGCGAGCTCACATCATCCAGCATGCGTGTCGAACTACACTACCCACAATACACTTCGCTATGGACTACAACTCCCGTAAATAGCTAGTCTTAAACCGACCACTCCCCTCTCCTGCAACACTAGCGTGCAACTTAAGCAAAACTGATACTAAAATTGTTTTACATTTGGTTTTGTAGTTCGGGCCTAAATAAATGTTTGTTGCAGTTTTTTATCGTTTTAAGTTCATTTGAATGACTATATATAAATCAGTTGATATTTTTAACGCATTTATTGAGTAAAATTGCTACTTTTTACTGTCATTCAATGTGTTTAGGTCATTATTAATGCACGAAATAAACAATAAAAAATAGCACTTATTATTACTCCAGAATAATTATTTTTTAGGAAACAGTGTAAACACTTTCAGAAACATTATTGTAAATGAATGGGAGGGCAAAATAAATCGACTTCAGCTGTAGGCCTGTTAAAGTTTACAGGTGCAGCAATGTGCCTTGATGTACTTGAATGCTAGAAATGTGTTCTCCAACACCCGTATAACGTTACTTGTCAAATAAATAAACAAGGAAGATTATTTTGAGTTTAAGTTATTTAATTATCTTGTTTATGAAGACTGCAGAGTGATGCATGAACAAAAATGACTATGAATAATGTTAAGTATTTTGTGATATATATGTTAAAATGTGCTCCTAAAAGTACGTGGCCCCTGCCCGCCCCCACAGGTTAATAGTAAGCTAATGTAATTTCATAATGCAAATCTTAAATTCATGCTCACCAACAAATGATCAAAGGAAATGTATTAATGTAATACAGTATGAATTTATGTTTACTTTAAACTGTAATCATATTGTTCTGTTAAAATTATTTTTAAAAATATTTTGTCAAATAAAATTATTTTGTAGAGTCATCCACCATCATTTTGGGGCTAAAAAGTATCGATTCAGGCACCGTTTTGGCACCGGTATCGTTTTAAAAGTATCGATTAGGCACCGGTATCGAAAAAACCCAAACGATGCCCAACCCTACTCGCCACATTATGTTTTTGGTTCCTTTCGGGGCATTGATAAATGCTTATCCAGTAAATCTATGGGAGGATCAGAAAGCTCTTGGATTAAGTCCAAATGATCTTTATTTGTGTTCTGAAGATAAACAAAGATCTTATGGGTTTGGAACAACATTAGGGTAATTAATGACAGAATTTTCATTTTTTGGTGAACTAATGTTTTAGGATCAACTGAAATTACTCAACAGTTTTCTTCAGAAAAATGAGCATGTCTGCTTTTTCAGGAGACAGACAAGCCCGCTCCTGGCTGATAATGTCCCCAGCAGTGGAAAATGTACGCTCTGAGGTTGTGGATGATGCTTGCATGCAAAGATACCTTGATGCCAATTCTGAAAGCATTGGCAGAGTGTCATTTATGTCCCACCACCAGGTTACTGGACTTACTGAGGACAGTGTAGACGGAAGCAGTCTGTACTTATTTATTATCTCTATATCTCCTCTGTAGTGCTGCTGACGCTGGTCTGCATTCTTGCTTCAATTGCCATGTCCTCCACAGCAAACAGCTCCTCAAGGCAGAAAGCTTTGGAATCTTCTATTAACAAATGAGTAAAGAAATAAAGACAAATATAAAACTATATAAAAAATAAATTCAAACAAGTTAATTTTCTTCTGAATTAAATAAAATTAAATAGGAAAAAATAGGATTTCTTTATATTTTCTTACTAGTGCTGTTGTTGCAGATGCACTGTCTTCATCAGAGATGTCATTTCGGTTACCTGCTAAGTGCCTGTTCTATCTGCTCAGTCGGAGTCTATATTCAATAAAAAACTAGGTCACACTGAAGAAGATTTCTATTCTCTCTGTATGAAGTATTTTCTAAGTGTAAAGCAGTTAATTTTCTCTTCTCAAAATGTATGTAGTGTTTGCAGCAAACATGCCAGCCTGTGTTAAAAATACAGTGATATGTCTGTGTAAGATGAGTATGCCTGCACAGGAGCAACACTAGGAGAAGGCTGAGTGACTGATTGTGTAGAATAACTGAATATGTAAAGCACTGATTATTTATGTTAAATACTTCTATGAAGCTATATGTGTCAGAAGTTAGAATGAGTAACATATTATCAAGTTATTATCCTATCATGACAATGTATGTAAACACTTAGTTCCTTTGCATAAGTTGCATCTATACTTTGCTGACATAGACCTGTAACATCTCTGTTGACATGAGCTAGTGGGCTGAGAGCCAAGAATAGCAGGACCCCTTAGACTAAAAACCTATTCAAAAATGGTCAAGAGTTAAAAAGAGACTTAGGGGTGTGTCAAATAATCCTGTATAAAAATTGTAACAAACACACTGAAACTTTAGAAGGTGCAGGAGAGACTTTGGAAGGTGTCCAGGAGAGACTTCAGAATGCTCTGGGGTCTGCTCTGCTCTTTCTCGGCTTTATTATGGAGAAGAAAGTCTATTTTCTGATATTCAAAACCTCTGGTCTGATAATTTGTAATTAATGAGAAGTCAATATTTACCACAAATGGCGCCCAACGTGGGGCTGGACAGAGACGAACGGGTGACACTGGACATGCTGGGGCTTGGAGGAAAAACACAAATATGTGGCCACGATAAAAAACGGTAAGCAATTTTAAGCTTATACGTTTGTGTTTTTTCTACCAAGGACCTGCTTGTAACGGTAAAAAAGTCACTTGAACTGTTTCTCCAGCTATAACGAACTACAAGTAAAACTAAAAAAGTAAAAGTAAAGATATAAAAGGAAAACAAAGGGGTTTTGAATACCAGGAGAAAATAACAATTTGCATGCAAATGATCTGTGTTTTCCTAAGAGGGCCTTGACGGATAGGATAAACGTTAACTAGTAACTGTTACTCATGTTTGGGAAATTTTTTAATATTATGAAGAATATGCATAGAGCATTTTTAAGTTTTAAGAGGAAGTTCTTAAAGTGTGGTGACAGTTAATAAGTTAAAACAGATTAAGGTATAGAGAGAAGCGCGCAAAGACCTCGGAGTACCCGTTCTGTTTTAATAATGATAAATATTATTATTCAGGAGGCTGGGGGAAAAAAGGCACAAATCCTGTGAAATGCTATTTTTACTGAAGAACAGTAAAGACGGGAGCAGAAGTAACAGGTCACTCAAGAGGAGTGTAGTGGAGAATTCTGTGGTTATAGCTCTAAGGTTAGAGGCTGCTCGGACAAGTCACTCAAGAGGAGTGAGGTGTATTTATGTAATTGTAAGTAGTTGTGTATTTGTCTATGTTGCTGGGGTGCTTAGAAGCCTTCAACTTTGATCTAGAGAGACTAGAATAGAGGTGAGGTTCAGGTTACACAGTGTAAGAGATGAGTTAGACTGAGTGAGAAGTATGATTGTGCTTAAAAGTATGTTTGCAATAAGAGTGAGTTTAAAAGAATTATCGTTTTATATTATAATATAAAAGAAGGATTGCATATGTTGTGTGATTTAAGAACAATAAGATAGAGAGTGATGCAGTTTAGGGAAGAGATTGTGATACAGAGGAGGTTTAAGCCTAATAAAGTTAATTGAGATCATATTGCATTTGAAAGACACAGACTAAAAAGAAGAATATAGTTAAACATTTTTCTGAATAATCTCTGTGTGTTTGAAGTGTTTTTAAGTATGAACTATAGGCAGAGAGGGGACTGAAATTCCTGACATGTCGACAGTCTGGAAGAAGGTCTGCTTCAGGAGTGGTAAGAATCTGTCTATTTTAAAAACAAAAGTTTCACAGGACAGATAGAAGCTAAAGAGTAAAGATATATTATAAGGTATTAAATAAATAGAAATATTATAAAGTAATGAATAAGATAAATGAAATAAGAAAATATTAATGATAGAATAAGATTTAATAAATAAAAAGTGTTAATAAAAATGCAACTGGAAGTTAGACTAATAAATATTAAGAAATTCAAAAATTGAAGCATAGAAATATCTACATATGGAGATTAATAGTTATATTGATCAGGAAATAAATTTACTAAATCAGTATGAATAAAAATAGATAAGTTGATGATTTGAGTAAATAAAGAATTAGAAGAGAAAACTTTAATAAATATGGATTAATTGAAGAGTTAATGATCAAATGTTTAAGGAAAATAAGTTTAAAGAAAAATGAATTAGGAAAATCTAAGAGACAAAAATGCTAATTTTTAAAAAGGGAAAAGAAGCATAGGAAAATGGAGAAAAAAGAAGTCCAAACATTGTTTAATAGAATTAAAAGAGAAGATGTTTAATATATATATATATATATATATATATATATATATATATATATATATATATATATATATATATATATTAAACAGATAAAATAAAAATTAGAAAAAAACAGTAACATTTAAAAGAAACTAAGATTTGGCTTTAAAAGATAAAATTATGTTTAAGTGCAATGAAAAATTGTTGTGGAGTAAGTTGACTGTTGTCATCTGTTTTAAAGTCAGCTACAGGCTGTCATCTGAGCCAACAGCTATTTGTAGTAAAAGCAGCGAGTCAGATGTAAAGCATAGACACTGAGGAGAAATGAAAGAACATAATAGTGAGTTCAAAAATTATATAGTTCATATTTTATGTACTTAAAAGGTAATTGAGAATTAAAAATTGCATTTCAGATAGGAAAAATGCTTAAAGTAAACAAACATGTAGAGGTAAAATAGTACTATGAACTTGAAGCTATTGCAGTAAGGATTTTGAACAGGTATATTAGACATTAGGCCACCATATAGTACTGTTGAATTAAAACAGGTATGGAAATGTTAGAGAAATTAAAATAGTGTAAGATGTAATGTAACTAGTGAGGAAAAACTAGAATAAGATTAGGAAAAATAAGTGAAGCACAATCTAAAGCCAAAGAAATTAATTATAAGAACATTTAACAAATAGAAAATTAAGCATATTTACATATGATAAAAATGATTGAGAATTAGAAAAAATAAGTTGTTAAACAGCAAACAAAAATAGATAAATAAATTAATTAATTAAAAAAAATTGGATAAAAGGAGTCTTTATTTGATGAAGGAAAAAAATGGGAAAAAAAATAATTTATTAAGTCATGAGCTAAATTCTATATATATTAATTAAGAGGACGTATGGATGAACTTTGGGGGACTGTAGTCTCGTACCTACCAGACATCTCTGAGTATACTGGCAAATGGAAAGGTGTGTGAAAAAACACAAAGCAAAATGGCTGTGGACACTTTTGACATGAACTTTTTGCCCAGGATTTACTGAGGACTGAAAAAGCTACATTTGTTCAGAGACATTCAAAAGAGACACTAACAAGAGACTGATGAACTGATCAAAAAGAAAAAACTCTCCACCAGAACTTTACATCAGCTGAGTCAAAGAAAGAAGCCAGCCCAAAGAGAGAGGGGGAAACACTGTGCCCTGATATGAAGGAAGTTCAGGACAACATAGAAAAGACTGTTGCACCAATCTGGAGCTAGTTGTCTCAGGTTGCGAGGGGGGATAGCCTGACAGTCCATCTCAAAGTAGCTCCTAGTCCAAATTACGTTCAAGCATTACAGAAGGAAAATTAAGAACAAAAGTTTAGCTACCCATTCTTGTATCAAATCAGACTCCTGTCAATTTTAGAGAAATTATTATCATGCAAATTTGTAAAAAAAAAAAAAAAAAAAAAGTGTTATAAGGTAATTTTAAGGTGAAACTTTAAATGATGAAATTATATATTATGATGAATGGTAAATAATTTGAGTTTAAGTTTCAGTAGGCTTAATAAAAGTTCCTTAAACATAGAAGGATAAATTACAATGCAGGGTGGTGACTAAAGAAAAAGCTTTTGATAAGGCAATACATAATTTGGAGAATAAATAAGAATGGAACTAAGTATTTAAGTTCAAATCAAGTAAAGGAAAATCTTAACATAATTGTATTGTGAATGGCCTAAATCAATATTGGATAGTGAAAACTGGAAAAATTCAAATCTAGAAAAATGATTTATAGTTAAAGGAAAGATTGAAATAACAATTTGAAATAAATTCATAGGACATAAGGTCAGAAAGTAACAGTTCTAAATTGCTATGAGAAAAATTGAAAGAGAACAGTGTTTAAGAAAAAGATAATATTTTACATGAAAACATATGTGAAAAATAATTAGAAAAAAAATTAAGGAATAATAATTAAAACAGAGAGAAATTTACAAAGCATACAGTAAGTTTTAGCCAGCTGATAAAAAAGTGCATCAAAATTGTATAAACAACTAGTTTAATGGGAGTGCCTTAGGAAATAATTATGAGCCAAAAGAAAATAACTCAAAGATAAAAAAGAAATTAATATATATATCAGAAAATAAATTAGTAAAGGAAAGAAGTGTCAAATTCCAACTAAATGATTGTCATTACAGGACTGAGATGCAGATGAAATCAGCCAGCACAGTGAGGGTTCAAATTAAATCAGATGTAGATCTGCCCAGAAAGAAAAAACACTAGATGCAGAAATAGGTATTAAACACTATTGAAAAGTTTGTGTAAAAATAGGAGCATTAATAGAAACATTGACTGTAATATACAATCTGTCCTAGACATTTCTATTTAAATTTAAAGTAGTAATAAATGTATAAATGACTAATAATTTTTGATGGAATCTAAAGGCAATAATTACATAGGAAGACAAAACAAGATTATGTTTAGGTTATGATTTAAGAAAATCAATAGGAGAAGATTTTCCAGCTGAAGTTTATATTGTATGTGAAGATACAGTAGGTGAGAGTTCAAAGTGGCTATTAACGCCGCGGCTTGTACCGCCGCCGTTTGAAATAGGTGCCGCTCTGTTTTTAGTGTATGACCGCAGTTTGTGAATGAGCCGCCAGGGGGCGCAAAGGGACGGGATGCGAACGGACAGAAATAGCCCATACAGCTACTGTGCTTGTAAATGATATTAAACAATAAGTCAAAGCATTATAATTCCTTCATTAATCATTTAAAATTTGTTAACACGCTTTATTGTAAACTTTTTAAGTGCAAAGAGGATTCGTTTTGGAAAATAGAATTGAAGAAGTAAAAGACAACTAAAATGAAAGCACAAACATTTAGTACAAATAAGTAGTCTTAAATAAATAAATAAATAAATAAATAAATAAATAAAGCAGCCTAAATATAGAAAGATGTTCAGTGTTTGCTATTTTGATAGGACTAAGACAAGACATTTTCATTTATGTTTTATTTCTGTTTTTATTTCCATTTTCGTTGTTGATTATATTTTACTATCTCATTTATGTCTCAACAATTGTACATAAACGAATAATAAACGAATAATGAAAATAAATGAATAATGAAAATAGGCCTAAATAAATTATTTATTTAAAGACATTGCCGTACAGTACGTGAAACACTGAGAAAAATAAATTGACCTACCTTAAGCAGATCACTAAAAGTATAATAAAAATATTTTTATATATTATATATATTTATATATTATTTTATTTTTAATAATTTAGTTTCAGTTCTGTTCAGTTTTTTTTTTTTGCTTTTTTTTTTCAAAACGTCAATGTTCTCCTGTAAAGTAGCTATAACTGTTGTTTTGGTTTTTTTTTTTTGTTTTTTTTACTTATGGCTCAGTATGTTTTGTATTTTAACTTCATATTCAGTCACCTTGCATATGTGTGTGAAATATAATGCCGCATAACCGCGGAAAAAGAAGAAAAAGCTGTCAAAGGTTAGAGCTAATTCATCAAAATTAGCTATATTAAAATACAGCATTTATGTTAATACTGGCAGAGTGTGAACAAACTCAAGGCTAAGATATGCGCTTGCCTTTTAATGCATTTGCGGCCTTTTTATAGGCTACAGGCAACTATGTATAATAATGTTTTTTTTTTCTTTTTTTTTGTATGGTAAAGGACAATGCACATTATGTTATTGATGTAAACTTAGGCTAAAACTTACCATTGATAAACGTGACCTACCTCAAGCAGATCACTTAAAGTATAAAAAAAATAAAGTAGGCTATATGTATATATATATATATTCTTAATAAACTTCACAGCCACAAATATAAAAAACACAACTTGTATTAAAACTGGGCGAGGATTAGAAAGAATACGATGCTTGTTATATAATTTAAATTTTGATTCCAATTTCTGCAAGCACATTTTTTCATTCGCTACTCTGCCAGAAACTTTGCCGCTGGAGAGCACCTCAATAATGTAAACATTTGTTTAAAGATGGAGCGCAAGATGTGCCGAGTGGCAACATGTGAAGAACGATGGCAAAGCTAAGTGTGATTATTGTAATAAACTAAGTTATAAAGCAGAGTCCCGACCAACAGGACTAAGCATATGCGGTTGGCTCATTCTTCACGAATATAGAATTAAAATAATGGCGCGTTAGGTTCACAAAGCAGCGCATTCTCTCCGCCTCATCGTTTAACCAGCGGGACACGCTGCTGAAGCAGGAGAGACACTCCGTCATTCATAATCTTAGCTGATGTATCGGAGTCGAATGAATATCAAAGAGGAATTTTCTTTTAACAGTCCCGATATGTTTAATCTTTTTATTTATTTTTTTTTCGTGTCATTTCTCTTCAGCAAATTATATATATTTTTAAAGCTGCTTGATTCTTTTAAAACCGAAAGCAGAGCCCGTGGTGTTTTTCCATAAGATACTCCTTTATGAATGTTTTAATTTTTTATTAAAGTCTTTAATGTGCTTTTTGATAGTTTTATTTTATTTCAAGCAGCATCTAAATGCGAATTTATCCTCAAAACTTGGCATGAGAGCGATGCAAGTCATGTGTGGCATAATTGCCTTTTTTCCCTGCGCGTGCGAGATCAATTTCTGATATTTTTGCAACTATAATGAAAGCATAAACATTCAGTACAAATAAGTAGTCTTAAATAAATAAATAAATAAATAAATAAATAAATGAATAAAGCTGTCTTTTAACCTAAATATAGAGAGATGTTCAGTGTTTGCTATTTTGACAGGACTAAGACAAGACTTTTTCATTTATGTTTTTATTTCTGTTTTACTTACATTTTCGTTGTTGTATATAGTTTACTATCTCATTTTATGTCTCAACAATTGTAGATAATAATAAACGAATAATGAAAATTAATGAATAATGAAAATAGGCCTAGATATATTATTTATTTAAAGACATTGCCGACATTGAGCTTAAGTTGAATGCAGCTTCATCAAAAGCAAAAAATAAATAAATAAATAAATTGACCTATTTTAAGCAGATTATAATAAAAATATTTTTTGCCGCAGGACATAAATTAAGTCTAGCAGGTTTATTTTTTAATAATTTAGTTTCAGTTCAGTTTTTTTTTTTTTTTTCAAAACGTCAATGTTCTCCTTTAAAGTAGCTATAACTGTTGTTTTGTTTTGTTTTTTTACTTAATGGCTCAGTATGTTTTGTATTTGAATTTCAATTTCAGTCACCTTGCATATGCGTGTGAAATATAATGCAAGCATAACCGCTGAAAAAGAAGAAAAAGCTGTCAGTTAGAGCTAATTCATCGAAATAAGCTATATTAAAATACAGCATGCATGTTAATACAGGCAGAATGTGAACAAACTCAAGGTACGGCTAATATGCGCTTGCTTTTTAATGCATTTAAAAAGATTTGCGGCCATTTTATAGGCTACAGGCTATGGTGTATAACAATGTTTTTTTTTTTTATTTGCATGGTAAAGGACAATGCACATTGATTTGAAACTTTTAATTGCATTTTTATGTCCTGTAAATAATAAAAGTTGAATCAGATTAATAAAATCGAATCTGAATACCTGCAAACGGGGCCACGGTTACTTTTTTTTCACTGACTGGCATGACTGGCAAACGCGTCAGAAAAAAAACTGCTGAATCTCTGCAAATATTTGGTTAACTTATAAAACAAATGTATGGTTTAGTGATGTTGGTAATGAATAAAAAATTGCAAAGCAGAATTATTAAAGTTATTATTTCATTGATCTGAACATAACCATTTATAGTATAATTACTAACCCGTCATCTAAAATATTAAAATTATAGTCTATTATTTTATTCGTGGCTAGAGCTTGATTAAATTGATTAACAAGTCATGTGCTTTTGTTTGTTTGTTCTCGGTACTGGGTATACGCAAAACATTTTCTAAAATGTCAAGCAGTATTTGTCTATAGCTTTAATTAATTCAAAATATTAAAAATAACAATAATAAAATTATAAAAATACAAAGATAAATAGAGCAGCATTTTGCTAATTATAATAGTCCTTTATATTTATATACATGTATTTTTGCATATTCGTTATTTCACTTGATGCATTCGTTATTTAATGTTTGAATACTGAAATAAAAAGCCATCGTTTAAAAGGTTATTTCACCATCAAAATGTAGCCTGTTATATGTATCATTAAGGTTTTATATAAAACTGCTGTGCAGTGTAAATGGGACCTTAATACAGTTTAAAGCGAAGTTGTCTGTAAGGATGATGGGCATGGCATGTCTATTGTTGTGGCTCGCGTTGTGAATATTAGAAAATAACTGTCGGGTGAAGGCTTTATGGTCGTGCGGAATTGTCTGCTGCTGTCATGGCTCAGCAGGCAACACCCTATTCAGCTAGGCTATGTTCGGTGTTTTTATGTACAAATTCGTTTTGGCGAATGCTAGAGCGTAATACAGATATTTTAAATAACAAGTAGTTCAGTCCAGAAGTTGCTGTGCATAGAAACATTCATTTTCATAAGGCCCCATATTTAATGCGGTTTGGTTTTAAAACGCATAGGTTTTGCTACGGTTACACCATCCGTCCTCGGGAGTTTTGGATTTTGTGTAACCATGTTTGTGGAAAACACTTGAGGGTGGAGACATACCCCTTCCCCCATCTCATAACCAAAAGCTTGTCTTTCAGGTGTTAATGGGCATCAGTGAGACCGAAATCATGTCGCATTTCCACTGTCGGTCTATAGCTCGCATCGCGTAACGCAAACCCAGCCCCCAGAACGTCCCCCGACTGTTGGAATCGTGCATCCGTTAATAACTCGGTAGAAAATGTATTTTATAACATCCTCATTTAGACACAGTCAAACATTCAGCCCAAATGCACTGGAGAGACCTGAAACGTGTTCCCAAAAATGTTCTGTTTGCACAATTTGATTATTATCATCATATCCAAATACTTTATAAATAATATTCTAAACCTTCTCTGGTGTTTATTGTTTTTAGAAAATATCTAAAATCTTTTAAAAGAAAATATCTTGTAAAATAAAAGTTTGATTTGGCTTTAACGGTTTTATTTATGTAGGCTATATAGGCCTACCTAAACTGTTATAGCTTGATTTTGCTTGTTTTATATTGGTTTATTTATTTAATGCGATTTTATTATATCCGATAATGTAATTCTTTAAATTATATTTCAATGTGGCTGAGGCTTATCAAGATATGACACTTGTTTTGAGTCTACAAAAGGTAATTTGTAAAGTTTTATGTCTTTCTGTTGTATTCATATGGTGTATTATCTGCAAAATAAATAACAAAAAGAAAGAAGCCGCTAGCAGCATCAACAGAGCTGTGAAGAGAGCGCTCTTTTGCTCGGTCTCTCACACACAACCTTTATGTCTGCCGTGTCTTTGTGTAGATTATTATGCGTTATTGAAACATCAAGGGAGACACAGCAAAATCACTTATACATTAAAATTGTATTATTCTATGCAACAGCCTTACATTTAAAACGGAAACATAAGGGCGATTATAAGCAAAAAGACCTCAGCCTATAAGTCTAGATGTTTTCTTTTCCTTTTTTATTTATTTGTTTATGTGTTTGGCACATGTGTGCGATAGAAAAACTAGTGTAATTACGGCAAGCCATCTTTCCCAGACTCAGGGCAAATTCCGCCTTTCCTTTTACTCCGTCCCGAAGCCCCAGCTGGCCCTCCTGCCATCCACTGCGTAAAACATATGCTGGATAAGTTGACGGTTCATTCCGCTGTGGCGATCACAGACTAATAAAGGGACTAAACCGAAAAAAAAATAATGAATGATGAATGAATGAATAAATTAATAATAATAAAATAAAAATATGGTAATAATAAACACAAATGCCGCGTAAGCGGTCTTTTTTATTTTTAGAGATGGTACATTTGAATTGCCTTCAAATGATGGATCTGCGACAGAGAAACTAGGGGTTTTGGGGGACATGCATCACTATATCCTTTTTTCCCCAAACTGTGCATAGTTCAGCTGCAAGTTACTGTACGTCTTTTTTTGAAAAAGCACCCCATGTCCGCTAGTGCCGCGCGCCTCTTTCTCTGGGCAAAAATGAGTTGATTTTTAAAATAATAAATATATAGATTAATTAAATTTTCAGCAAAAGAGACATTTATTTCATATTTCACTATGCATTTCATCTGATCTTTATAGCTTAATTAAACACATATTGTCAAAACCCACACATAGGCCTATTGTATGAAAATGAAAAGGGCATTTTTTGTTATTATTAGACTATTATTTGTTATTTGTTGCCTAGGCTATTTTCACATTTGAGGTGCTTTATTGGCATGACAAGTAACTGTACATTCGTTTTGCCAAAGCAGTGCGCGTCTCACAAACAAGACAGTGCAAAAAGGGCAGTAGTGAAAACAAATATGAAAATAACATATAATAAAAAAAGATTAATAAAAATAAAAATAGAATAAAAAAAAAAATAATAAAAATAGATTTTTGATAACATTAAACAGGATAAAGGTAATAATAGTAGCCTATTATCAAAAGTAAGTCCACATAAAGAGTTCCAGTATTTGTGTGTTGGAGACAGGAGCGGGTATTGTTGGGTGAACACACAGCAGCACACACACTCCCCCAGTAAGATGGGTTCTGTTCGACAGGGACTCAAAGTTGTTTTGTATGTGTTGGATTATCGGGTAGAATTTCTCCCGGATCTCGGAGTATTTAGTGCACTCAGTTAGGATATGCAGCTCCGTCTCAATCAGCTGCTGAGGGCACAGCCGCTTCTCCACCGGCAGCCATGTTTTTTTTGTGCCGGCCCGTCTTTACGGCTAGCTGATGTCCGCTGCCCGCTTCTAACATGTTAGAAAATACTGCAAATCAAGCTGTCGGTATCTCCCCGCGGTTGAAATTGTTCGTTATTCGGAAAAAAAGAAGAATAAATATCAGCGCGCAGTAGTTGCTTTCTAGATCATTTTAGGCCTATATTCAGCTGTTTTAATCTTGCAATTCTGATAATTAGAGATAATGTCTGTTTTTATCAACTTGTCTGTCATTTATTTCTCATTTGCTACTTATTTTATTAATTTGTTGATGTTATTAGTCGCTTTTTAGGTGCTGCTATGAATAAAATAAAACTATTAAAAAGCACATTAAAGACTACTCATAAATTAAAACATTCATAAAGGAGTATCTTATGAAAAAACACCAATTACCGGGGTCTGCTTTTGGTTTTAAAAGAATCAAGCAGCTTTAAAAATATAATTTGCTGAAGAGAAATGACAGGGAAAAAAAGATTGAACATATCGGGACTGTTAAAAGAACATTCCTCTTTGAATTATTCTTTCGAGTCCGACACATCAGCTAAGATTATGAACGACGGAGTGTCTCTCCTGCTTCAGTGGCGTGTCCCGCTGGTTATAAACGAGGAGGCGGAGAGAATGCGCTGCTTAGTTACGGCTCGATATATTTAAATAAAAACTAACAACGAGTTGCTTATAACGCTCAAAAAGTTAAACTCAAATGCACAACCCTTGTTGGTTGCACCTGCGGGATGCACAATGAACCTAACGCGCCATAATTTTAATTCTATATTCGTGAAGAATGAGCCAACCGCATATGCTTAGTCCTGTTGGTCGGGACTCTGCTTTATAACTTATTAGTTTATTACAATAATCACACTTAGCTTTGCCATCGTTCTTCACCACATAGCCACTCAACACATCTTGCGGTCCATCTTTAATGTTTAGATTATTGAAGGTGCTATTGACGTTTTGAGAAAAAAATTAATAGTACTGAAACTAAATTATTGAAAATAAACTTGCGGGAGTTCATTTATGTCCTGCGGCAACATTATTTTTATTACACTTTAAGTGATCTGCTTGAGGTAGGTCACGTTTATCAATGGTAAGTTTTAGCCTAAGTTTACATCAATAACATAATGTGCATTGTCCTTTACCATACAAAAAAAAAAAAAAACCATTATTATACACCAGTTGCCTGTAGCCTATAAAAAGGCCGCAAATATTTTTAAATGCATTAAAAGGCAAGCACATAGCTTAGCCTTAGTTTGTTCACACTCTGCCTGTATTAACATAAATGCTGTATTTTAATATAGCTAATTTTGATTAATTAGCTTTAACTGACAGCCTTTTCTTCTTTTTCCGCGGTTATGCGGCATTATATTTCACACGCATATGCAAGGTGACTGAATATGAAATTAAAATACAAAACATACTGAGCCATTAAGTAAAAAAACAAAACAAAACAACAGTTATACTTTAAAGCAGAACATTGACGTTTTGAAACAAAAAACGGAACTGAAACTAAATTATTAAAAATAAACCTGCCAGACTTAATTTATGTCCTATTTTCATTATTCATTTATTTTCATGATTCGTTTATTATTATGTACCATAATTGAAACATAAAATGAGATCGTAATTATAATCAACAACGAAAATGTAAATAAAAACGTAAATTAAAAATATAAATGAACATGTCTAGTCTTAGTTCTATCAAAACAGCAAACACTACATCTCTCTATATTTAGACTAAAAGACTGCTTTATTTATTTATTTATTTATTTATTTATTTAAGACTAATTATTTGTACTGAATTTTTGTGCTTTCATTTTAGTTGTCTTTCATTTCTTCAATTCTATTTTCCAAAACGAATCCTCTTTGCACTTAATAAGTTTACAATAAACCAGGTAAACAAAATTTAAATGTAAGTTGAGGTGATCGCAAGTTCACAACTGTGAGGTGATGTGCTCTACCGGCAGGATAATCTATATTATTTTGCTGTTTTTTATATGCGCACGTTTAAGATTTGAGATTATAACATTGCCATGATAGTCAAAGAAATCAAAACATTATTTTCACCCCAACGCAATTTAATCGGGCACTGAAGGCTAATAACTTAATTCTTATATTTGCTTTTTGACTTCTCACCATGTATCTTTTCTACAGCATAGTATAGTGTAAGAGCATGTCTATTACCAGAAAAACTAAATTAAAATTATATTTTAATTGAACACATCACATCACATACAGTAAGCTACGCCTACAGAACAGTCTGTTTAGCATTGTGAAAAGGCAAAGCTGAATATCTGTGGTTAAAGTGCCACCCAGCGGTCAAATGCTGCTGGCGCATCAAGTACCGCCGTCGCCGCGGTATGAATGGCGGCACAAGGAACACATTGAAGTAGTAACATCTGTATGTCCTTTTGGATGGTAAATATTTTAAGTGGTTTGATTTCTATTGAGTTTATTTTAGGTAACTATCAGAGGAGGGTAGAAACTTATTTGTACTCGTGTAGCTTGATGACTAGCATATACTGTATACACCAGAATGCATAAAGGGTTATAATAAGGGAGAAGATCATTGTATGGACACTGTCACAATATGTGGATGATTGAATTATCTACAGCTTCACAGAGCTCTAGTTCAATTAAAAGACTTGAGTGGAGACCATTGCTCCAAACAGTGAGATGATGACTGTTTTTAGTGTTGACTGGATAGAGAATTATTCTGTAAACAAGCACAGTTGAGAAACTATGATGAGTAGATGATTAGAGGTAGCATCAGGAGCAGATTATGAAGCAGGGATATTTATTACATCTGTGACAAGAGAAGTATTTCCTAAATTTTAAAAAGCCTTCAGAAATAAGTTCATAATGGGTTTGCATTCATAAAGTAATCATGAAGTTAATGAGTGATAAATAAATAAAAACATCTAAAGGAGTATGAAAAATTATGAATAAAACAAAAGAGAGAGTAATTGTATTATGCTCAGTTACCAGAAATGGCTGAAAGAGATGAAGATGATCCATCAAGACCAACCCTCAATGAAATATGTGAAAATAATAAACTTAATGGGATTAATGTGTTTACAAGTGCATTGGTGAGTGATGGCATGGAAACTGACAGAAACAAGCATCTAACACCGCATCGCATGAACTGCTATTGGGTCGACCCTTGAAAGAAACCTTGAAAGAAACCTTGCAAGAAACAGCATGACCCTTGCAAGAAACCACATGAAACTTTGCATAAAACCTGGCATATAATCTCACCTATAACCTTGCACATAACCTCTTGGAATGGTTTGCAAAGATGTCTAATGCAGTAGGGACTTTAATAAAGAAACAATTAATTGCCATGTGCATAGCGATATCTGTGCAGGAAACCAGAAAGGAGCCATGTGAGAGAGCAGAGATATAAGGTCCAATTGGTCCAGCTGATCGAGTCTATCTGTGGATGCTCTGGAGAGCTCAGGAGGAAAGGACCATATCTGGATGAGGGCAAATCCAACAGCTGCCAAAGTGGATGCCATTGATGAGGTACCAATGCCTCAAAGGAGCGAAAGGGAACAACTCCAGCAAGGGAAAGCTGACTGGAAACAGAGGAGCCTGAATATTCCAAAGCTCTAAACTACTAAGTGCCACGTGTGGAAGCAAGAGTTTATCAGAACAAAGAAAAGAGTGATTCTGATAATGTGCCTGAATACCACATACAGAAGTGCCACAAGTCAAGGGATGATGAATGCACAACTGCAGATTTCAGAACTCAGACTCTCAACCACACATCTCCATTAACAACTTTTCAAAGTCTAATGAAGATGCTGATAGCTTGGAATAAGAGAAACAAGGATGAGCAAAGATCAAGATCAACATTTGATGCTTTTTACGTTTGCATATTGATTTTGTTTGCATATTGCTTTCATGGTACCTATATATAATATCACTTCAGTATATTCTACATGAGTGTGAAAACTAGCAGCTAGCACTGAACCAACTGAATACTTATGCTTAAAACATTGTTGTCTTTGATGTGTTAAGAGAAAAACAGAGTACAGTCTTTTACTTCCTTCAAATCAAAAGTAAAAGGGAAGATGTTTGGCTGGACTTCTGTCAAAGTACAGTGGCATAATCTAGTCAATTGATAACAGCTATGTGGCTAATATCAGTCACTAGATAGAGGTAATTAAGAGAACTGGATTATGAAATTGCACTTTGGGGTTAAAAGACAATAATATTAAGACTAAAGTCTTAAGAGGAGGGATTGAAGAAGATTTTATTCTCTCTGTATGAAGTATTTTCTAAGTGTAAAGCAGTTAATTTTCTCTTCTCAAAATGTATGTAGTGTTTGCAGCAAACATGCCGGCCTGTGTTAAAAATACAGTGATATGTCTGTGTAAGATGAGTATGCCTGCACAGGAGCAACACTAGGAGAAGGCTGAGTGACTGATTGTGTAGAATAACTGAATATGTAAAGCACTGATTATTTATGTTAAATACTTCTATGAAGCTATATGTGTCAGAAGTTAGAATGAGTAACATATTATCAAGTTATTATCCTATCATGACAATGTATGTAAACACTTAGTTCCTTTGCATAAGTTGCATCTATACTTTACTGACATATACCTGTAACATCTCTGTTGACATGAGCTAGTGGGCTGAGAGCCAAGAAAAGCAGGACCCCTTAGACTAAAAACCTATTCAAAAATGGTCAAGAGTTAAAAAGAGACTTAGGGGTGTGTCAAATAATCCTGTATAAAAATTGTAACAAACACACTGAAACTTTAGAAGGTGTCCAGGAGAGACTTCAGAAAGCTCTGGGGTCTGCTCTGCTCTTTCTCGGCTTTATTATGGAGAATAAAGTCTATTTTCTGATATTCAAAACCTCTGGTCTGATAATTTGTAATTAATGAGAAGTCAATATTTACCACAACACATATTGATCTACAATTCAAGTGAAGTAGAATATTACCAATATGAAGTAACACCTGTTCTAAGGTCCTTTTCATTAGCTCCTCCTTCAGTCTGGTCCACACTTCATTTGTCACTTTTGACTTGAATCTGGGATGCAAGGGTGTGCCCTCCTCCATCTGATATTCAAGACAAAAACACTGAGTCAATCACTGAATAATTCTAATGAAAACAAGAGCAAATTCAGCAGGATTACACTGCACCCCTGGTATCTTTTTGAGAGGTCATTCCAGATAGGGTCCTTGATGGTCTTTGTGAAGGAGGAGTCCTCTTTATTCACTGTGAAGTGGTGCTGGAGCTTATTTAAGATAGGCAGAATCTGACCCAAGTTTTGGCTCCTTTCAGCAGAGACGCAGAGGGTTGACGTGTAAAGTATCTTTGTAATTTTGACAAACTCTTCTGCTTTTCTAAAATCCTCATCAGAAATTCTCTGCAGTCTGTAAAATATGATCAGATTCATTAGCTGGACTATAGATTCATGAGCAAAATCGTTTACACTGAAAATTGAATAAGCATTTAAAATGAGAACAGAGTTTTTACCTGTCCTTGTCCATTAATTTCTTAAGACGATGGTCCATGGAGGTGGCCTGGAAGGCAGAGAACTGCTCTAGGAATCGCTCCACCATGAGGAATAAGCTATTCCACCTTGTTTTCACATCAAGGATGACAGCATGTTCTGGAAGACCTAAAATGGGAAAGAGAAATTTATGTTTGTGTTTGTGTGGTTATCAAAGTGGCTGTTTATTTGCAGAAATGTTTTACTGCATGATTTAGCAAAGGATTTTTATTAACTATTTGGCCAAAGAGTTTTGCACTAAGGTTCATCTATTCTGATTTCTACCTACCGAGAAGATGCTGCTTCTCTTTAAGGATAGGTTTAGCCAGGGTGGATCTTTTCAGCCACACCACCATTGCTCTGATCCTTCCTGCCCACTGTGAGACTGAGGTAATCGTGGAAAGCTTCTGAGCAGCAATATTGAGAGTGTGAGCAAAGCAGCCAATTTTTTTAATACTCATCTCTTTTTACTGCTACATCCATGTTTGCTGCATTGTCACAGCAACTACTCTATCCTTTATATTAAATTCATCAAGAATATCTCTTATCTCTTCTGCTAAAATGTCCCCTGTCTGGGATGTGTATACTGCCCTTGTATGTAGGACCCTCTCTTTCATGGAACCCTCTCTGACAAAGTGAAGTGACACTGTCAGGTAGTGGTCCTGTGCAATGCTGATCCAGCCATCAGCAGTCACAGCCACATCTCTCACATCTTGCAACTCTTTCTTGATATTTTCTTTTTCAACTGCAGGTATGAGGGTATTTGAGAGCATGTCTCGGCTGGGGGACTGATTTCTGGGGTTTAAAGTGCTTATCATCTCCCTATATTTGACATCATCAAACACAAAAAAGTAACATTAGCATTATTTTATCATTGTTGCTTACTATAAAAAGATTTAAAAATTATCTAGGTTAAGAGACTACCTACAAACATGGCCAACAGCCTAAATGGTAATAATATTACAACATCATTTACAGCTTACTGTTCTTAGCTCCACCATGAAGCCTCCACAGGAGAAAAAGGCAGCAAACTTTTAACAATAAAATTTGTAACGGCCCTGTGGCATTCATCTTTCCTTTCCTTGTTCATTTTTCTGCCAGTGCAATGGATTATCACTTGATGGTATCCTAATTCCAGGGTCAGCAGGAGCAGACTATAACATTAATGTGAAGAAAACTTGAAAGCTAAACTGTTAATGCAGCCAAGGATAAGGACATTTAAATAAGACAAGTTTAATGTGAGGTAAACTTTATCATTTACCGTTAACCTTAAAGCATTTTAGTATCAATTTAGCTAGGTATTTAAAGCCATCGGATCAGTACATAACGCTGCACAGCATACATTAGGTCCAAAAAAAGAATGAATACATTTTCCCCGCACAAACTTAGGCCCCGTTCACACTGTCAGGTCTTGATGCCCAATTCAGATTTTTTTGTCTGTCCGTTTACACGTTCTTTTAATTGTGACCCATATCGAATTCATGCGTTTACACTTGCCATACAACCTATGATGCATGCATGCATAAAGGCGGGTCCTAGCATCTGTGCCACACTAGCCACGATGGAATAAATTTTCTTTTTAGCTCTACGAAATATGTGGTGTAGTATAAGCAGCAAATGGTTCAGTCCAGATTTACCCCCACGCAGTTTATGTAATGGTACGGCCCTGATGTGTGTGTGTGTGTAAGATGTAGCCTGTGTGCGCACTGGTGTTAAAGGGAATAAAGTTGTTCTATGTGTAGCCCGCAGTGCGTGCATTGATAACGTTAATAGCGTAAAAATTACAACATGAATTTGCCCAACTTTAAAATGATTTTGAGGCGAAGGAGGTGGGGAAGGGCCTGCATCGCAGCTAGCGCTTATTGTTTATATGCTGTATGATGTCCTACACCACTGAGAGGAATTTGTGGTACGAGAGAGATCTCAGGTCTAGTGGGAGCAAATAATGGCGACTGACCACCGTCCTCCATGTTTCCTCTGTTGTTGTTGTTTTTTCCCACGTCGGAATATCCACACACGCTCTCTCTTCCACACCATTAAACCGCGGAGAAGCACCACATTGTCACAAGTTTAAGCAAAAAAAATCGGAATTGGGTCACATTTAACTGGTAGTGTAATCTGGGCCTTAGCTTTAACGGTACACAAGCAAGAAGTGCTAAAAACTGATTTTGTATGTCTGTTTGCCTTTCGGAGCCCCAACCATCGCGCAGTTATACTCATCAGTCATGGAAGACTACAGTTGTGGTGGGCACGTTGTTGGAGGCCCTGAGTCAGGAAAATACTAAGAGGATGAAGATAATGACTGCGTCGGAGCAACTTTCTGCTCGTAAATTAATTCTGTGTACTGTCATGGGGACTCTGCAGATATCATAATGTCAAATTTAAGACCTTTTACGACCTTTTTAGGACCATTAAGTATTACATTTAAGACCTATATCGCAATATCAAAAACACGCGAGAGAAAATGTAAAAGCATTAAATTAGGGGTAAAACAAAGTTATTTAAATTGAACAGTGGTAAAGTCAGATTAAATGCACCGTTGAACTACAGAAAAAACAAACATCTTATGCAGATTTATACTTTCACCTGGCACCGCATCGCACAACTCACAAAACAGATTAAGGCTTTTATACTTGACACGTTCACCATTGAGATATTTTTTTTTAATGACAGGCGGCGCTCCAAAAAAACAGAAAGTAAAATCAGACGAATAAAAAGATAATCATTATCATTGAAGATGTTTTTGGGGGCCTCTTTTTTTGTTGTTTTAACAAACTTATCCCTCAGGTTTTTCCAAAGTTTTACAAAAACTTTCCTACTTTCCGATGGCTGTTGCAAACACAGCGATGATGTCACATTTGCCGCGCGCACTGGGTTTAATATCAGAAAGCTGATTGGCTATTGAAAGTTGACCTTTTTGTAGTTGTAATGCAAATTACAATTGGACTAGTGAAATAAAGAACTACAACACCCCAAAGACCTAGCAATAAAAACAAAAATAAAGACCTGTGCAAAAATATTTAAGACCTAGAACAGCAAATTTAAGACTTTTTAAAGCCATAAATTTCGATTTTTTTATTTTAAGACTTTAACACTTTTTAAGACCCCGCGGGGAACCTGTGTCAGGTGTTTTATCATATTTGACGTGTTGCCAGTCTTGGTCGCGATAACTTTACAGATATTGCATCGTGCGCTGTTGCCGTCAATCTTTGCATAATGTAGCCATACTTTTGATTACTTAAACATCCTTTGCATTAAATGTATGCTATGCTTTAAAGTGTAGTAGTGTACGCATTACTGCCTCACATTTGACAAGCTCTGAGTGAGTGCGCGTAACCGTCGTAAACTACTGATTTTCAAGACAGCCTTGCTGCAGTCAATCACCAGCATTTGACCCGGTCACGTTAAGGATGGCTCAGATTTTCTAGCTCACTGACGTTGACAAGATTATACCCTTGAGTATCGAAATTTGGTACCGAACGCAAAAGAATTTTTCGATACTCGATAGTAGCAAGACGATTCGGTCGATACCCAGCCCTAATTGCAAGGTATTCACACACAAAGTAGGCCTACCTGAAACTTTGAATTAGAAAAAGCTTAATAATACATTGGACAGATCATCAACACACTGATTTCTCCTCTTTGTGCTGCTCAGTTTTTGAAAGTGTCCGATTGAGTTTCTTCTTCTGAGGGGAATACTTTAAGTGCTGCCAATAGTTAGTAAAGCCTGGCTTATTGTGGTCAAAGTAGTTGATTATATTAATAAAAGTGAAACTGACAGGAGCAGTATGGATTGTCATTCACTGAACTTGTCATTAACTAAACATGATGTAGCCTAATATAGGCTATTCTGAAACTGTGAATATTTTGCTGTCATTTTAATTATATTAAAACTTTATTCAACAGACCAGTTTGTGTTTTGGCGCTGAAGCATTTAAGTGGACCTTGTTTTAAACTTTCTCCATCTCACTCAAAAAAGGAAACATAAGCTGGACCACAACATATATCAATGTCATAATGAATGCTCAAATAATGTAGCCTATAGTTTATAGCAAGCATCATGTTTAGTTAGATTGTGTGTTTGTCATATACAGTCAGCCTATAGGTCTGTTATTTTTACAAAAGAAGATTTATCATTTGAGTTTATCACCAGAGCTATAGAAACTGTATTATGCTTAGAAAAAAAAACAGCACAGTATCAGATCTGTATTAATCAATGCTCAGAATTTTTTGTATCGAGATCGGATCGGTTCCAAAAAAAATGGTATCGGTGCATCCCTAGAAAAAAATAAAGGAACACAAACTGCCATGATGTTTCAAGGGGTTAAAAGAGAACATGGTTGTATTTTTGAGTGCAATATGTACACTTTAGGTTTTGGTTTTAAGATACTAATGTGGAGCTTTACATACAAACACAAACTTTGAAAAGCCCCAGCTTTAGCACAATTACTGAGAGTGTATTAGCATTTCATCATCATCATCATCAAAAAAAGAAGAAAAAAGAACATACCTGAAGACTTGCATAACAAACATCCACCACAGATGTTGGCCAGTTTTAGAAACAATTTCACAAGTATATCTGAAAGCTTGAACAGTTCAATTATATTAATACTAGGGATGCTCAATATCATCGATTAACCGTTAACCAAAAGGGTGCGTTTGTAACCGATTAATGCTATCAGTTAAACCATGAAACATATTATTTGATATATTTTTAGTTTGGCTGCATAAGGGGCCGATTGAATGCGCCTTTGCGTTAAGAGGGGCATCTTTTGCTCGCGGCTCATCCCAGAGCAGCAGTTTGTGTTGTCAAGACAACTACAGAGAACTTTTAAAGAGCATGGTTTCCGCTACATTCATTCTTCCATGGCGGGGACCAAAATGCATCCCGCCACGGCTACATTATCCATTCAAAACATTCAGTTATTGTTGTTGTTTTTAATAGCGGATTATAATCGCATCAAAATGTATTAAAAGGTAAGTGGATTATAACGCAAACTTTTCTGTAACCGTATAGTCTGTTTAACCCTTTGGCGTTACGTGCTGACTGACTGACAGGTGCGCGATGCGTGAGGCCAGAAAACACGACGAAGCTTTCAGTTAAGATGAACACAGTTTCTATAGTTATACTTTATTTAAAGATAAAGGAATATGGCTCTGCATATAATCACTCTATCTTGCTAGAGTTTATAGCCGTTTCGCTTTACTTCAGGACGCATTATTGCCGCTCTGAAGGTCTAATCGCTGTTTTAAGTTATCCAGAGCTGGATGAATATACAAATCTTGAATATCAATTTATTATATATTATTAAATATTACAATTGTAACAACACAGACACAATCGATACCCTGCTGATTCAGTCGTTTCATGAGAAGAAGCGCGGTCCTCTCTTCTTTTTTCCTTGTCAACATAAAGGCAGTGAGGTGCGCCTCGTTTTCGGCCCCTTGTTTAACTGCAAGGCATACTTAACTTGCGGGACGACAACGTATAACCCGTGCCTACAGACTAGGGATGTAACGGTATTGTAAATACCGTCATACCGCAATATTATTTTTTTTCGATATTACCGAAGTCGCATGACTCGGTAAAACTATAGGTCTTCTGAGAAAATTTGCTCAGGCGAATGAAGCGAACGGGAGATAGCAAAAACTACAATTGCCATCAGCCCATGCTTGACCATCATCCCTTGCGGTCTGTTGTCGCTACAGATCCAGTAATGCGGAAATGGAGTGTGCTGCTAGAAGCGGGGATGAAAAGAGCTGGAAAACTCTAAGGCCCTGTTTACACTAATGCGTTTTAGTTTGAAAACGCATAAGTTTTGCTACGGTTACGCCAACCGTCCACACTACGCCGGAGTTCTCGAGCGCCGAAAACTGCTGCTCCGTCTCAGTGTGGATGATGGAAAACGGAGACATCTGAAAACGGAAGCGGGGCTGCAGACATTCGCCTCTCTGATTGGGGCTTTTCCTGAATATTAAGTAGCCTAACACGCACAGTTCAGTCCTGCATTATCTCCGTGTAAGTTCAGACTTCGCAAGTTTGATCAAGGCTGCAGTCTCTTCTTCTCAGTTTGATATGGAAAAGCAGATTATACCGAGGACACGGGTAAATCTTCAAAGGGAACAGTGTACTTTATAACTTCATTCACATAACCCTGGCTTGTTTCACTTTCTCAACAATAAAATGTAAACATGATTTAAGGAACTGCCTATTTTCATTTTAATATTAGCAACTTAGACAGCAGACATGTTGAGGCGTCGTGCTGCATAAGATGAGCGTCATCTTCACTGTGTGGATATTGATAACAAAACGGAGCCGATAACAACTGCCTCCTTTCAATTTCAGTGAAAATACGAAACACAGCCTCTCTTTTGCTGAGTATCAGTTTTAAGAATCGATAATGGCCATTTTAAAAGTATAACATACAATAAGTTTATACATTATAGGAAATAAAGGCAAGCGATCAGTCAATATACAGAATGTACGTGGTTACATTAATCATTAACTTATCTTTGCGCTCAGCCAAAACACGTTACCTGAGAACAAGTAATAGATTCCAATGACCAAAGTCAGGGAATATGTCGTTAGATAAAGACAACAAGATAAATGAAATATCCCGTTTAATAAATATAGTGAGATTAGATCCAGCGGGAGATGCTTGATGAGAAGTCCGACTAGCAGAGCTCTCATCTGGGTAGATGGGCTGAGTGTGATTAAATGTTGAATGTGATGAGTTTTCAACACTACTAAATTGAAACTTTATTTTTTTACATGGTTTAATAATTTTTTGTTATTAAAATTGAAGTTCCTGTTTCAAAGCTTACAGATAGATGGCTAATTTGTATGTCATTGACACTTTTGGCACTTTTTTGGAGTATTTTCATAAGTTTTGTTTTTTCCTGTAAATGATTCAATAAATACCGTACCGTGACATTCATACCGAGGTATTACCGTACCGTGAAATTCTGATACCGTTACATCCCTACTACAGACACATTTGCCAAAGAAGCAAAATGGAAGAAGAATATTGCTGTTTAACAGACGTGTTGATGCCAAACTAGCGCTGATGTTGACCTGGATCTGCATCATAAACACAACAAATAGGCTTTACCTTTTATTTTACAGCTTATAAAGCATGTATGCACAATAATGTAACATCATATTTAAACAACAAAACTGTTTACAAAAAGTCAACCTATGCGCGCGTGTTGTTGTCTTTTCATCACGCAGCGCACGCACTTGAACCGCGAGAGAGAGAGAGAGGAAACCATATCAGGACATATTCTTTAAAATAATGATTTCTATTAAAATGTAAAAAGGTTTTGTGATTATAATAATGACAGCGGGGCATTAAATAAATGCATATTTTCCGTGGAGCTGGCGATTTGAGAAAGTCTGCGATTTTATTTGACAGAAGAAAAAAAAAACATGATTGGCGAAAAAAAAACAGCCTATGCCGGTTATTAAAAAGAATCAGTCAGTATTTTCGTTTTGTAATATAAATTAATTATTGAAGTGAAAATAATTTAGGGCAGTCCTATTTATTTTATTCATTTTATTTAGTTCTTCTCTTATTCTGTTCTTCTGTGCTAAACACTGCAAGTGCGTAAAGATGCTCTGTTGTTTTGTTCTATTATTAATATGCTAGCACAGTGGTTCTCAAACATTTTTCATCAAGTACCACCTCGGAAAAAATTTGTCTTTGCAAGTACCACCATAATGAGCAGTTTTGAAATACAGTAGCGTATTAGGTCTAGTAAAGCAGCTTAAGCTCTGTACAGTTTAAAAAAGAAATAACTCCTGGTTTGTTAGCGCCTGGAAATGTTGCCTAGACCTCGTAAATATAGGCTTTATGTCATCATATTCGTATATAAATCATTTTTGATAATTTCTTTAAATATATGTAGCATGTACATATTACATATTTGATTCATCCGCGTACCACTAGAAGGAAGCCTGCGTACCACTAGTGGTACACGTACCACAGTTTGAGAACCACTGTGCTAGCATATAAAAATAAATTATTATTTTAAAATGCATTATTTAATGTGTCAGACACAAAATAGACACGTCAATTTGTTTAATATAAAATTAATTGTAATCTGACCAGTTACCGTTAATAACCGATTAATGAGCGACGGTTGTCGGTTAGCAAAATTAACCGAAATGAGCATCCCTAATTAATACATTATAATTTTGGAACAAATACAGAAATACAAAATAACAGGGCATGGAACTTTAATCATACCTCTGAATGGGGGAAATTTTCTTGCACATTTAACTGCTGTCTTCCAAGTCCAGCCATAGTGAGATGTACTTCTGCCTCTCCTTTTGGTGTTTTTTCATGCTGTTTGTCCAGCAGGTAAAAATACATTAATAAGCTTTTACATTGCCCCTTATATGGTGCAAAACAGCTTTTCCCTCTACGCTCCTCTCAGAAAAACCCAGGAAATGACCTACAAATATTTTCTCATTAGTGTAGGAACAATTTGTATTAGAGAAAAAAACACATTAGATTCTTCTACACATACAGTCATCCACTGAATCTCACACCTCATTTCTTGCTGAACTGACTGGCTCTGGAAACTTGATGTTGTCCTCTCTCTCTGTGTTGAACTAATCTCTCTTAGTTGGTTTGTGTTCTCTGGTGATCTTAGGGTGTTGGTGAGCCTCGACACCAGGCTTTGAGCAGCAGATATTATTTCTCCAAATGGAACCTGATAAACATTAACATAAAATTAAGCTGTAAGTCATGCAGAATTATGATTGACAATGGTTAAAGAGGGTAGACAGACAGACAGACAGACAGACAGACAGACAGACAGACAGACAGACAGACAGACAGACAGACAGATAGATAGATAGATAGATAGATAGATAGATAGATAGATAGATAGATAGATAGATAGATAGATAGATAGATAGATAGACAGACAGAACGATGGTTGGATGGATGGATGGATGGACAGATTTTATTTAGGTTTTAATGCCATATCAGCAGCATTGGCTATATTCATGGCAAAAAACATGTACTAAATATACAATTTATAATCATATCATATCAGTTAGCATGATGACGCTCATTGCAGTTAGTAAACAATCTTAGCAAACATACATTTTAAAATAACAACAAAAAACATACAAGTAGCAAGCAACAACACTGAAAACAGTCATATACAATCTTTTAGTTAGATTAAAGATAAATATTGTAAAACACCTTTTCAAACAGCTCACTTCAAATATTTCCAGAATAAAAACATTCTCCAATATCATTTAAAAACACAATGTGTATTTTTACATGATATTAGAGAACGTTTTTATTCGGGAAATATTTTAAACATATTAAAATGTTTTATCGGTAAAACATTTTTACACAAGTCACCAATAGGTATTTCTTCCGCTTTTCATAAATATGCGAGTGTAAGCCATGAGTGTCTGATGCTACATCTTGTATGAACAACCTGGTCATGTCTATTTTCAAAATGGTAATTATTCCTTTCATTAATTAATGGATTCACTTCATACCATGTGTTTTTCCTACATTCATCCCATTCCATCTGCCATTTCTCATTAACATACAGATTTAAAACAGGTTTAACATCAGACACAGGAAGTTTACGTTCTGTTATCTCCAACTTCTATCTTCCTTTATCATGCTTTATCTGCACGCTCATTTCCAACTCATCCCATATGACCAGCCTGGTATCCAGCAGAAAATAATATCAAAGTCTTTAGTCTTTAAAAGGTCCACTTTTTCTATTATGCTAAAAATCTTAGTATGATCAGTTTTCATAGATTCAAGTGCTTGTAAGCAGGACATAATCTGAGCTAATTAAAAACAGACAGACAGATAGATATTGGGCATTTTTCTAATACTAAGAAACGAGTCTTATGTTGAGCAGGTAGATTTGAGGGAATAGTCACTATATGAGACAAAATATACTTTTTTGGCTATTTGCTCAAATTATTTAAGTTAGGTTACTCTACTTTAGATAAGAAATCTCTTTATAAAGACTTTGTAAATTGCTATAAATATATAAAAACGTCATTTCTGCTTAGTAATGTGGATTGCTAACTTAAAGATAATATAAAAACGTATATCTGAACATATAATCTTCTCTCATAAATCAATGAGGAGCTTATTTATTCAGCTTTCAGATGAAATACGAGTGTTTAAATGACTGCCCCTCATGATTTACGCCCATGGGTCCGGGTCACTTATTTAACCAATTGCTAATCTGCACAGACTTTATTACATTATTCAATATATTTTCCCACTCATTCGGTGATAATAAGATAAATTAACGTAGATCTCAAGTTTTTTAAACAATTGATGGATTTGATTCAGTGTCATAAAAATAAGCAAAAACCCTCAAATATTTAACTTGCCTTTTGCTGATATCTTCTTTATAATAGATCAATAGTCTATCTGGCTTTCAAAAACACTTAATCAACAGATGCCATGTTATAGTTAAACACCGTTAAGTGATTCACTGAGAAGTTCTGCGCTCGCTGCCTGTCAAGTTCACTTACGTTATGCTAACTTAGCTTGCTATCCTCGGCCCGATCTTAATTTTGATTCTGTAAAATGTCTAAGAAACACAGCGAAAATGGACCTCATTGAGTCTCAACCTTTATTACAGCTCATGGAGGACAGTTCTCAAAGAGGGATTAACAAAAGTCTTACCTGAGACGATGTGTGGGAGCTGCCCAGACATTTTGTTCGGGGGGCTTCCTTCAGTCAGGATTCAGGATCTCATCACGCAAGCGCACTGTTGTGATCGATGACTCTGGCTCGTTTATTAATGCCTGTGACCGCGGTGATGTATTTTGACAGTGGACTGTCGCTGTTTGATTCGTACTCTTCGTGTCCGTGGTGAAACTATTTCGTGTCTGTAAAGTAACGTCACAAGTTATGTTCCGTTTTCCTTTGCGGTTTCATAATTGCAGATGCGTGAATTTTATAATTATAACAGAAATTTTATTCCATAGGTTAGCAACTTCACGTACTGCCGCCAAGACATCCTCGTTTCCATGACAACTAACATTAGACTCCGGAGCTCTCGATTTCTTAGCAGCAGACTTCTGGACAAGAGTCAACGCATCGTGATTCCGTATTACATTGTAAATTCAGTGCAGAGCTAAAGGCCGATGCAGAGTCCTCAAATTAATCAGCCGTGTTGGACCCGTCAAACATCAATCATGCCAGGCCTTGCGTGATTAACATTATTCTTCCCTCTTTTCCCCATGCAGAGATGGCAAAAGAGTTGTATAAGGTCCACGCGTATTTTATAATGTTATCACGAGCCCTAAACAGTAGGTTAATATGCCACTTCACCTTTTACACCCTGAAGAATAAACGCGAACACCTGTACCTACAGGACCCCCATCCCATCTTTGGTCTGGCCCTACGCTACGTCATAAATCGAACGCGCTCTGCACCGCGAGTGTCAGAATCCACCAGACGCCTGACAGAACAGACGTGTATTGAGGAACTTTTCATTTGATACTCAGACAAGGCGAAAACTCAGATAATTAACTGCAGTAAACTCATTTATACACCCTAGAGAGCGTTATTTACTGCTAATAAATGGAAAAAAGTATGTTACATGTTCCCGGTCCTTCCGGACAAAGAAGACCGCCATGTAGACAGAGGATAGGGCCTTCTCCTGGTTCTGGTACATTTGAATGTATTTTTAATGTTTGATTGATGTTGTTTAACCCTTGTGTTGCTGTTTCATACACACTGGGGTCATTTGGCCTCAACTTTCTCTCAGTTTCAGCAAATGGAGTGATTTTTTTAGTGACAAACTATTTTGACATATTTTGGGAAAAGGCTTTTGAATTAAAAAAAGTTTCAAAAAACTTAATTCGGGGCAAATTGGCTTTGTTTATGTTGTTGGCTGTTACGGGTTAAATTGCTTTATTTTTATACTGTCTGTTCAGGCATAACTAGAAGCTGTCTCAAATGAACATGCTGTTTTTATCTTTCAGTGGAAGCAAAATATGACCTGAAAGAAAATATTGGAGCTGGCTGCTACGGCAATGTCTATCGTGGTATCAGAAAAATGGACGGCAAACAGGTAAGTCTATTCACCCTAGTCCAGTTTAGAGGACATCAACTTTAGAGAAATCATGTTTGATTGCTCACTCATGTTTAATTCTACTTTTCATCCACAGTTTATCATCAAGTCGACTACTTCAGAAGTTGACAGCAATGTGGTAAGTCTGAAAACATCATGCGTGATTCATATTTGAAGCATCACAAAATACATTTAATAGATGAGTCTGTCTGCGGCTGTGGTTATACAAATATCTACTGATCATTTTGTGATTCACTGCTGTTTTCTGTTTATTTATGGTTATGATGGGAATTAATATGTGCTCTGCCGAGTTTTGATGCTGAAAATTTAACTCTGCAGTTTAACAGTGACTTTATATACATATAACAGAAAAAAGTAGTCACATGCCAATATTCAATAATTCAGTATATCATAATAATGAACATGCACAATAATGAATAATTATTATTTACACTTTTAGAGTGTCTTTTAAGATTATTTTATTCTGCAACATGTTGAACCCTTATTAAGCCATTTATTTTCAAACATGATGCTTTTCTCATGTTAATCTGGGCTACGACTTTGGGAATTCAGAGACTGTTTGTCTTTGGTTCGTTAACTCTGTGCAGTAAAGTCCTCTCGTTAACATCAGTTAATTTATCTAAAGTAGTTTAGTTTATACTTTATTATAGTGTTACCTATTATTGTACTTTATAATCTTTTTTTACATGTATTTAATAAGCAATACACTAGGTATTGTTGTAATCATACCTGATAAAGTAATCTGTTTCACAGCTCAGCTTAATATCTTGATAAAATCAAAGCTTCCGCAATTCATCACATTAAAATCTAATAACGTCTGAAGCCGAATTACCAGATTTTTACATCACAATTGACAAAACCAGTGCAGATAATAAACATCAAGCTCCCATAATGCATTTCAAAAGCATAAATAAATACACAGAAAAAAAACATGAATCACAAAATACGGAAAGCTGCTGATTTACAGATTTTCTTTTACAGTTATATTGAAAAACAGGATTACATGTTGTTGATATGCAGCTAATGTGCACTTTATCTTCAGCCTGGATATCCGTTACCCATACCAATCGAAGTGGCCATGATGACAATTGTGAGAGATCCCCCCAGCACGCTGCTCATCAAGCTCCAGGAATGGTTTTTAGTTAAAGTGGAGAAATTGCCAAGAGGAGTAAGTGTATTTATACAGCACATTTCATGCACAATGCGCTGCAGGAGGGTTTGTCTCGTTTCTTATTGTCGTTTTAATTTTGTAAATTCAAATTCCTAAATCAAGAAGCATTTCTGGACATGTAAATAACTTTGTCTTGTTTTCAGAAAAGCTTGTGGGTTAATGATATGCCGGTGCGGTAAGCAAAATAAACTCATTTCTACTTTAAAATCTATCCTGAATGTAACTGGAAGCCAGTGTAAAGACTAGGCATGGGCCAATAACTGTTTTTAAGGTATGGAAAAGTCGAGGTTTTAAAACTGCCAAATTTTCTGTAATACCGTTGTGTGAGATATATTATTTACAGTTTTTTTAGGACAACGGTATCTCCAGCTGAATAAATATCCAAAAATGCTGTTTTAAATAGTAAAGAAATCAGTGTTTTTGAAACAAATGAGGGCCGCAGAAGTCAATTAATCTTTTGAATTATTTAGCCTGACATGTTTACTGCCAAAAAAATATTATAAATCTATTACAAAATAAAATATATTGTTTTCAGAGGGGAACAAGTTTGTCTTTTACCCAGACATTCAAAAAGACTACATATTAGAGCAGTAATCACAATACCGTGAAACCGTGATATTTTGATCCAAGGTTATCATACCGCCACAATCTAATACCGGCCCATGCCTAGTAAAGACTGACCTGAGGACTGCTGTCGTGTGCTTTATTTTAACTCATTGCATCTGCTTACAGAAAGTGTGTAAGACAATAATGTTGGTGATGGAGTATCTCGGCCCGTGCAGAACACTGGAGGATTTCCTGCAGAAGCACCAACACCTGGAGGAGAGAGTCGCGCGTACGCTTATCCTGCAGATTGTCAAAGCAGCGCAGGAGTGCTTGAGGCGGAAAATTTGTCATCATGATATTCATGATTGTAATATCCTCGTCATCGACCGGCCTCTGCAAATCAAGCTAATTGATTTTGGCTGTGGGATGCACATCTGTCATGGTAAGTCAGATTATTTCAGGAGGAAGCCGAAAAACATTCATTAGTCTCTGAGACTCAGTTGAATGGGGCTTTAGCTGAACTGCTTGCTCAACACTAAACCTCTCTTTCTGACAGATCCAAAGAAATACCCACCAGACACAAGGATATCTCCAAAGAAGGCGGTTAAAAACACAGTGAAGCAGCTGTTTGGCATCATGCGGGAAATAGAAAAACAATGTTCCAGCATACCTGAAGGTAAGAAGATGACTGGGACTGACACTGTTCATCCCTCCTGTTGACTTATGGGTCAGAATTGACCCTGGCCACATTTTACCAGCAGAAAAACCCAAAACAATGTTTTTCTTTATCTTGAGGTTTGGTGACGGTTTCTAAAATGAGGCCAACATTAGGAAAATATATATTATATTTTCATGAAGACTGAACATTAGGGCACAACAGGAGTCATTCAGGTCAATATTGAGCTGTGTGTGTGTGTGTCCACCATTAACTAACTTTCTCTTTTAAAATGTTACAGAATTCATGGCATTTATGAATACCTGCATTACCCTTGGGGATGATGATCAGAGACTGCAAACAGTGCAGCAGATTCTGGATCAGCCATGGCTAAAAAACCAATAAAAATAAAGACTGTTCTAGATATGTGTAGTTTATGCTTTCCACCCTGAAAGAGGACCTGTTTTAGAGGAGATTTTGGAGCACGAGGGGTTCAGCATGACGCAGAGGCTTTCAGCAGCAGGAAATGGTTTCATTCTTCCATGTTTGATGTTTGTCATTTGTTGTTTTCCGCTTCTGCTTCCCAAATTCCTGCGAGGGTTGCAGTCAGAGCTGCATGTAAATGAGGGCCAGTTGAAGCCGCCATTAGAGTGACGTCAGCTTTCCTCCTCACCTGATTGGTTGGAGGGAGGAGGTGTCAATCTAGAGCTAATAGACCAATGGGGAGGCTTCAGCCGGCCCTCATTTGCATGCAGCTCTGACTGCGACACTTGCGGGAGGAAGTGCAGAATGTGGGAAGCAGAAGTTATGAAGAGCTTTGAGAATGGTGGTCTTAATATGCTGGATTTCCGTACATTAAATAATACTGTCAAAATTAAATGGGACAAAAAATATTCTCTAAAATCCAACATCAATCTGGAACTTTATTCCAAATTACATATTTTCTTAATTTGGATGGCTTAATTGTTATTACTCTGTAACTATAATGCTGATAAAATACCAGCTAAATTATCTCAATTTCATAAACAAAATTTCTTAATCGATTCAATACTCCCATCCCCCCTAAAGAATTTGCTGTCGTATTTGATGCCATACCATCTGGAGTTATTAGGTTAGTCCAAGGCATTCTCTATCCTTCTACTTCCCCCCTTGAGACGCTTCTACTACAAAGGTAGGAAAATATAGTTTCTCTGCAACTTCTTCAAACAAATCAGTACATTTACATTTAGCAGACTTACACATGAGGACGAAAAAAGAAATTTACACAACTATAAGAGCAACAATGAATAAGTGCTTTAGGCAAGTTTCAGGTGTGTAAAGTGTACGAAGCAAAACATTAGTAAATTATTTATTTATTTTTTTGTAATACAGTTAGCGGTGGAGCCAGAGAGGCAATTGCAGATTAGGAAGAGAAGTGGAGACTAAATAGTTGAGTTTTTAGTGGTTTCTTGAAGACAGCGAGTGACTCTGCTGTTCTGATGCAGTTAGGGAGTTCATTCCACCAACTGGGCAGATTGAGCGCGAGAGTTCGGGAAAGTGATTTCTTCCCTCTTTGGGATGGAACCACGAGGCGACGTTTATTCACAGAACGCAAGTTTCTGGAGGGCACATAGATCTGCAGAAGTGAGAGCAGATAAGAAGGAGCGAAGCTAGAATTCGCTTTGTAAGCAAACATCAGAGCTTTGAATTTGATGCGAGCAGCAACTGGCAGCCAGTGCAAACGGATGAGCAGCGGAGTGACATGTGCTCTTTTAGGTTCATTAAAGACCACTCGTGCTGCTGCGTTCTGAAGCAGCTGAAGAGGCTTGATAGAGTTAGCTGGAAGCCCGGCTAGTAGAGAGTTGCAGTAGTCCAGTCTGGAGAGAACAAGAGCTTGAACAAGGAGTTGAGCTGCATGTTCAGATAGGAAGGGTCGGACCTTTCTGATGTTGTAGAGTGCGAATCTGCAAGATCGAGCAGTTCTAGAGATGTGGTCAGAGAAGTTTAGTTGGTCATCAATCGTTACTCCAAGGCTTTTCACTGTTTTGGAAACAGTAATGGTTGCCCCATCCATCTGCATTGAAAAGTTCTGATGTTATTTCCTAATGGAACTGTATCAGTTCCAAATGTGACTTTTTTTTATTTTATTGGAATTCTTTTGTTTCAGATATTGATTGAAGAAATCAAATATGGCTCATCCCAAATAGCTACTTAATTACAAATAAGATAATAGAAGTTTCATTTAGAACTATTCACCATACACACTCGGTCAATACTCTCTTAGTAAGATATAAAAAAGATATTGATATTAATTGTTCATTTTGTAAGCAACACAAAAAAAAAATGCCTAGTTCACTTATTTTGGCAATGCAGTTTTTCTAATTTGCTTTGAAACGATTTTTCTTTTTCTTATTAAGAATGTTGATAAAGATTTTTCCTTACTATGGGAAAATGTTTTGTTAATAATAAAACGGATGCTATACATAAAAAAATATATTTTTTTCTTAATCTTCTTATGTTATTAACAAAATTGTATATACATAAATGTACATTTTCAAACCAAAAACCCTTTTTAATATCTTGCTCACTGAAATGCAGCATTACTTTAAAACAATTTCTAACTCTTTTACAAAAAAATGCTTTAAAAACAACTGAAATGTGTCAATTATATAATCTTTTTCTTTAATATGTGATGTATATACCCCTACTGTTAATTTTTTTTGTTGTTTTCTTTTTTTAAAATGTTTTCTTTTTGTCTTTCCATTTTCTTTTTAATGTACTGTGATTGTATATTTTTACTTGTCTCATAATTTTTAAAAAATGTGGAAGCGGAAAACAGCATCATGTCAGAAAACAATGGAAGTATGAATTCCTGATGATCTGATTTGGTCACTGACCACATGTGTGCTGCTCTTCTATCATTTCTGTGAAACTGAGACTGTATGCAGAGCGGCCTGCGAACCCCATGGAGTGTGTTGAAGCTGTTTTCTGCTGATCAAACTGTAAACTATTGTCTTCAATAAACTGTATCTCTGACTCCTGCTCTTTGTTCATCACACCGGCTCCTTGCATTAACACAAGTCAAATCCTTCAGCGTAGTGATACGGCACTGTAATGCACTCAAAACATGCCTGAACTACTTTATCTGTGTGTTGATCTGACAATAAGTGTGAACACAACACAAAACAACACAGAGAAGATCTGTTTTACAGACTGCAGACTCAATTTAGCCTTTATAGAACAATATTGATGCGTCATGTAATGTTTAAAGCACATTGCCCTGCCATTTGTGTGACTATAATGTGAAATATAAGAGTGTGTTCACTGATATGAGTAATCCTACTATAATATCTACTGAACTAGCACCAGGGCTCTTTCAGTGTCTGACCAGCAAATGTTGAGCTTTAGCCAAAGAACAATGGTTAGAATGGAAATGTCTTCATTTCACAACAGTTTTTAACAACACTCAGAAAAGTTTTGTGGAAAACTAATGGAAACACACTTATGCTTCAGTTTGTGCTAGTGTTACATCTACACAGCACAGTACACTCAAATATAAGCTAATAAGTAAAATGAGCCAGCTAGTGTTCACTGAGTTAAAGAGACCCCTGGTGAAAATAAGTACATTGCAAGTATACTAACCAAAAGTTAACTTAATTTAAATATATTAAAAGTATTATTACCATACTTTTATATATGAAGAGTTCAGATGCAAAAACCTCTAAGCGCCATCTGAAATGTTCTTCTAAAACGACCATTTTTGTCAGCCTCCTATGTTTATGTTCAGTTATTTCCCTTTAAAGGCAATGTAAAAAATTATTCGTCACTATAAAAGTCAACTTACTGAGCCTACACACAGGAGTCGGAGAAAATTTTATTTATTTAGCATTTGATGTTAATATATTTAAGTATTATTTTAACTATGCATTGAACAATGAACTTATGTAAGAATGTGTCAAAGCACACTTTTAAAGCACAGTGTTAAATAAACAGTGTAAGTTTTCATTCATGCAATTCAGTTCATTACAGCCTTTAAAAAGTAATAAATGCATTAAAAGCCCATTTAAAGCATTTGTTACTGTATAAGAGATGTTGTTGATGCTGACAATAAATATCTATATTTAACATAAATATATATATATATATATATATATATATATATATATATATATATATATATATATATATATATATATATATATATATATATATATATATACTCAATTCGTCTTTATTTCTCTAGCGCTTTTACAATTTAAATTGTGTCAAAGCAGCTTCACATAGAAGATTATAGTGTTTGAAACAGTGTCAGTTCAATTTTCAGAGTTTAAGTTCAGTTCAGTGTGGTCTAATAATTATTACTGAGAGTCCAAACACTGAAGAGCAAATCCATCGATGCGCAGCTCTACAGATCCTGAACCATGCAAGCCAGTGGCGACAGCGGCAGGGAAAACCCTTCACCAATTGGGGAAAGGTCAGAATAAAAAAAACCTTAAGAGAAACGTGGCTCAGTTGGGCACAACCATTTCTCCACTGGCCAAACGTCTTGTGCAGAGCTGCAGTCAAGGCTCTGGAGAAGCTGGACCTCAGCGAAGGCTCGTCTGTCCCTGGAGCGTCGCAGAAATCAGTCTCATGCTCTCCACTCCTCTATGATCACCACAGCAGCTGCTCAGGAAACGGCCTGGTCCAGGATTATGGAAACCTTGGGATCATCTTGTCGCTGGTCTTGGATCGAATCAGTGGCGCTTCATAGTCTAAGGGTCTCGGGATGAGTATACCCAGGTGGAAATAGAGAATAAAGAGAATAATTAGCGTAGCTGCTGTTCATAGTGTTTATAAACGAGATGCAGAAACCTGTGTGGAAACCTACTAAGTGATGCCCTGAGTGTATGCTTTGCTAAACAGATAGGTATTTAATCTAGTTTTGAACTGAGAGATTGTGTCTGAGCCTCAGACATTATCAGGAAGGCTATTCCAGAGTTTAGGAGCCATAAAGGAGAAGGCTCGACCTCCTTTACTCGACTTTGCTATTCTAGGTACTACCAGAAGCCCTGACTTTTGAGATCTTAAAGAGCGAGTTGGATTGTAGCGAGACAGAAGGTTGTTTAGATTAAAAGGAGCTAGATTATTTAGAGCTTTATAGGTGAGAAGTAATAGTTTAAATTCAATATGAAACTTAACAGGCAGCCAGGGTAAGGAGGATAACTTTGGGGTGATAGGGGATCATATTTTCTAGATCTGGTAAGAACTCTAGCTGCTGCATTTTGTACTAGCTGAAGTTTATTAATAGAGGATGCTGGGCAGCCAGCAAACAGAGCATTACAGTAATCCAGCCTAAAATTATATATATATATATATAATATATATATACATACATATATTATTGCATTACAGACATCCTGCAAAAATAACTTGAAAGAAAATCATCCAGATTTGAAATGACATGAATGTTAAATTTTTATTTTTAGGTGCACCATTATTTTATGTATAAGGTTAACATGAATGTTTTTTTTTTATTTGTGCTTAGCCAGGTCGTAAACCGCAATAAAGTTAGTTTGACGTTTGACATTAATTAGACATTCATTTATATGGTTAATTTAGTTTTTTAATCTGGAAATTAAACTTTGCAACATAAAGGGCGTATATTTATGCCCATCTGACATATTTTTGGCTCAAACTATAACAGGAGCAAATAATTTAATTGGTTTTAAATCGAATAAAACATCACAAACTGGAACAAAAATAATTCATTCATGAAAACAAAGACTGCTACTGAAAAAAAAAAACTGCTTAAACCAGCCTAGGCTGGTTGGCTAGTTTTAGCTAGTCAACCAGGCTGGTTTTAGAGGGGTTTTGGTTGTATTGGGGTAATCGAACTAGGACTCGAGTCCAGTTTTGATTGGACTCGGACATAACCTGGCCAGTCAGAGTCGTCAGAAAAGAATCGCCGTTTCAGAAAAGAAGCCGATGGGCAGATTTTGATTAAAGATCCACAAAACAAACTTTTCAGTGGATTCATTTGCACAGATTAACTTGTTTATTTTAAGACTAGCCATATGCTAGCAACATAAACATTGAACATTTTGATTTAATGCAGACTTTAAACGAAATATTCACCCAGATATGATAATTCTGTCGTCATTTACTCAATCTTCACTTGCTTCAAAACATGTTTGAGTTTCTTTTTTCTGTTAAACACATTTAGGCTAAACATTGCTAGACAGACTGCTAGACAATGACTTCCATAGTATTTTTTCCTGCCGATTTCTAGCATTATTCAGAATACATATTTTTGTTTAACAGAGGTAATAAATGTATAAATGTTCAATAAATAAATGGTGACAAAAGTTTTCTCTTGCTAGGAACTATCCCTTTAAGTGTCGTGCGCGCGGGACTTTTATTGTGAAGGCGCAGCGCTGCTGTGTTTCCGTGTTTAGTCAGCGTCGATCATCTGACGGCTTTAGTTCCTTTAAACGGAGTTTTGCAGTATTTTTTGGGAGTATTTAATCTGTTGAAGGGAGAGTTTAGGGTCCAGACATAAAGTCAACAGTGTTCTGCTGTTTAAAGCGTACAATTCTTCACATTATGGGGCAGTTTCTTGTGTTTTGGTCGACCTTCCTGCTGATGTGCGTCGCGTTCAGTTTTTCTGAATCAGAATCAACAACAACACAACAACCTACAACTGCTCCACCTGTGCGCAAACGTACGTTTTCATCTGCATCTTTCTTTATTTTCATCCCATATTTCTATTCCATTGAGGTAAAGTTGGTGTTATAGCCGCAAATTCGTTCATTGCCAACTTGTGACTCGCTCCCTATGTTGTTTACCATGATACGTTACTTTGAATATTCGGTCAAAATCACATACAAGTATGACTTGAAAACAACATTAGCTTTGTATTTCCTGAGTGGACAGCTACAATGCCCATCGCAACAAACACAACAAGTTGTTTACTTGCATGAGCAGAAACGCAAGCTTAGTGAAAGCATGACTAAACATGGAGTTCATCACTTCTCTTCAGATATTTTCAGTAGAGTATGCAAACTTACCATCGGGTACCGCGTTCCCAGAAGCTTTTTAGTCACAATTTTTTGGCAACCTGCAAAGAGAGCATAAAGTCAAAACTTATTCAACCAGAGAGATGTCTGATCACACACACACACACACACACGCACGCACGCACACACACACACACACACACACACACACACACACACACTCACACACACACACACGCACGCACGCACACACACACACACACACACACACACAAACACACGCAAACACACACAAACACACACACACACACACACACACTCACACTCACACACACACACACACACACACACACACACACACACACACACACACACACACACAAAGGAAAATTGAATGTTACCTTCTGGCCGTCAGATTTCCGTGTAGCCAGATAGACAGTGCCATGGTATCCCTCTCCCAGCTTCTTCCCAAGCACATATCTGTCAAGTAAAGATCCTGGAGAAAACATTTATGACATTTGCTCACTCCTGTTACTCTTCTGCTCAATCTAATCGTGAGAAAACTCTGTAAAACTCTGAAAAATAAAACAAAACCCTGCAGATTAGACAGAAAACATTACGGCAGAAGACAAACCTTAGCTGCTGTCTTTAGCTGAGCTGCTGTCTTTAGCTGAACTTCTGTCTTCTGCTGCAGTTTTGCTGCTGCCGCCATGTTGGATCTGGGCTGTTTTCACTCGTTTTGCAGCAACTGTGTCCTGATCCAGACATCCAGCCTTCCTCTTCAGTGCTCTTGGAGCTTCTGTGGATTCCAGTCAACAATGCATTATTAATGATCAGTTCTTTCATTAATTGGCATTTATTGTATTTGGGGATCTGTTCAAATGGCAGCAGTGCTACTAGTTTCCAGATGTTTTGTCATGAAGCTCTACTGAGAAATACTTTGCACAATACTGCATCATTCACAGGTTTAAAGGCACATTATGTGAGACTTTTATTATCAAAATCTCCAAAATCCACTAGAGGAGTGATTCATGAATGATCTCGCAGTGCATTATGGGACAGTGTAGTGTCCACTGGATGCACCCTTCAGAATCTCTCCAGTAGTAGTAGGTCATCTGGGTACTTCTCACATGCTGTTTGTCAAATACTGTGAGGTCAGACATACTACTCGGCTCACATACTGTCTTAATGTACTATTTAGTATGGAAGCGTGTGATTTTAGACACAGCCAGTGTGTGTGTTCATGCTAATGATCGTATTAGCAGTGTGGTGCAAAATGTCTTTATTTATAGTGCCCTGACCTTTTAATAGCAGGGAAACTGCTATAGAATGTCTCGTACCATCACAACGGTCAAGTATGTTTGACATGCTTTTCTCTTTATTTGCCACTTGCTTTTCTTTTCTTTTGCTGCCTGCTGTTCATTCATTCTATTTCTGCTCTGTTTGTTTAGCGAGGTTTTAATATGTTTGTGTTTTATTTGACAGCACAGAGCAGCATTATAACAGAAGCCCAACATTTATTTAGTCTGATAAAACAGCACACGTGATCACGAGCTGAAGAACCAGACTGTCACGGTTGTGGTGGGGAAAAGGAGCGAGGACTCAAGTGCAAAGAAACAATGGGTATTTATTAATAATAAAATAAAAATAAAAAGCAAAACAAAACTACCCCGAGGGGGAAAACATTAACAAAACACACAAACTTGGCTCAACAAGAACAAGGCAAGACTGGATCAGGAACACGGGGAGTGTAGACAACGAACTGGCAAAGGACTGAAAACATGAGGGGGATTATAAAGCAAAAAAGTAAATTGACACACAGGTGAACACAATTAACTAATAATGGGTTGACAAGGAGGGTGGGACTAGACAATAGACGGGAGAGCGCATGACACAGAGAGACAATACAAGCCATGCGCTCACATAACACAACACTGAAGCACACGACAAAAGCACGTGACCACAATGTAAACACCGAGCCACGTGCTTTGACAAAAGACGCAAGACACGAGCACACGATAGATAAACACCTTACCGTGCGCTCACACATAAGCAACGCGCATGCTTCATCTCAGCGCCAACCAAAACTGAAACCAACTAGACGGAGGCGCCGAGAATAAAGCAGTGCGCTGCTGACAGAACAAACGCAAACACTAGTACAAGAGCGCGCGCGTCTGAGGGACGCAGAGCGTGCGTGGCCACATCATGTGGCAGCGCGCACACTCTGCGTACACCCACGACGGCGCGCGCGCACACAGAGACAGGACCAGACATTGAGTAGTGTCAGAGCTCTGCCACCAAAACAAGAATTTACAAGACCAAAGTGGCAGAACCCTGACACTAGCCCCCCCCAAAAGGGACGCCACCTGGCGTCCCTAAAGGGAACATCCAACAAGGTACAAGACAGACAAGAAACACTACAAGACAACAAAACAGGCAACATCAACAGACACAAGACAGGGAGGTGAACAGGCAAGACGACATGAAGGGAGGGAGGGAAGCCAAGCCAGACCCAACAAGACAAACAAGGGAGGGATGGGAGGGCAAGACCAGGGAGGATCAGGAGGGACAGTCCAGGGTGGATTCAGTGGGTCGGGGGCCCCAGCAGGGAGCCAGGGTGGAGCCGGAGGGTCCGTCCAGGGTGCAGGGAGGGAACACCAGGGAGGAGCAGGAGGGACGACCCAGGGAGAGTCTATCAGGGGAGACAAGGCAGGAGGTCGGTGGGGAGCCGGCTGGGCTGGAGGCCTGTGGGGAGCCGGCTGGGCTGGAGACCAGAGGGGAGCCGGCAGGGCAGGGCGCCGGGCTGGGACCGGCAGGACGAGACGTCTGGATGGGGCCGGCAGGGCAGGGCGCCGAGCTGGGGCTAGCTGGGCGAGACGTCTGAGTGGCGCCGGCAGGGCGAGACGTCTGGGTGGCGCCGGCAGGGCGAGACGTCTGGGTGGCGCCGGCAGGGCGAGACGTCTGGGTGGCGCCGGCAGGGCGAGACGTCTGGGTGGCGCCGGCAGGGCGAGACGTCTGGGTGGCGCCGGCAGGGCGAGACGTCTGGGTGGCGCCGGCAGGGCGAGACGTCTGGGTGGCGCCGGCAGGGCGAGACGTCTGGGTGGCGCCGGCAGGGCGAGACATCTGGGTGGCGCCGGCAGGGCAAGGGGCCGGGCTGGGGCCGGCTGGGCAAGGCGTCTGGGTGGCGCCGGCAGGGCAAGGCGTCTGGGTGGTGTCGGCAGGGCAAGGAGCCGGGCTGGTGCCGGCAGGGCTAGACGTCTGGGTGGTGCCGGCAGGGAAAGACGTCTGGGTGGTGCCGGCAGGGCAAGGAGCCGGGCTGAAGCCGGCAGGGCAAGACGTCTGGATGGCGCCGGCAGGGCAAGGAGCCGGACTGGGACCGGCACTGAGCTGCGCTCTGGGGCTGGAGCCGACACTGGAGGGCGCTCTGGGGCTGGAGCCGACACTGGAGGGCGCTCTGGGGCTGGAGCCGACACTGGAGGGCGCTCTGGGGCTGGAGCCGACACTGGAGGGCGCTCTGGGGCTGGAGCCGACACTGGAGGGCGCTCTGGGGCTGGAGCCGACACTGGAGGGCGCTCTGGGGCTGGAGCCGACACTGGAGGGCGCTCTGGGGCTGGAGCCGACACTGGAGGGCGCTCTGGGGCTGGAGCCGACACTGGAGGGCGCTCAGGGGCTGGAGCCGACACTGGAGGGCGCTCAGGGGCTGGAGCCGACACTGGAGGGCGCTCAGGGGCTGGAGCCGACACTGGAGGGCGCTCAGGGGCTGGAGCCGACACTGGAGGGCGCTCAGGGGCTGGAGCAGACACTGGAGGGCGCTCAGGGGCTGGAGCAGACACTGGAGGGCGCTCAGGGGCTGGAGCAGACACTGGAGGGCGCTCAGGGGCTGGAGCAGACACTGGAGGGCGCTCAGGGGCTGGAGCCAGTATGGTGGAGGAGCCCTTTCTCCTCCTACGCTTCCTTATTTTTGGTGGCGGGAAGCTGGCCACCTCTTCAGACACTGCTGGGCACTCCACTACCTCTGAAAGTGTTGCAGTGTCTGTTTCGGGCACCTCGAGGGATGTTGCTGCCGCCAGGGTGGTTGCTGGATGGGCTGCAGTGGGTTCAGTCACCTCTAGGTGGGTGACAGGTGAGGAGGGCCCGTTCTTCCTCCTCCGTCTCCGTTGGTGGGTCATCGGAGGACTGGGGATTTGGCAGTCTGTGAGCGGGATTGGCGGTGGGCCAAGGGGAGGCAGGCCACCGTCTCCCTGGCTGTGGTACAAATAGCTCACAAACTGCCAGAATGACAGTATCCCCAGCATCCCCATCTCCCAGGCCTGAAGGGGGCTGTTGAGTCCAGCATTGAAAGCCTCCTTCAGTGCTGTGGTGGTAAACTCAAGCCCCTCTGCTGCGTAGACAAACTGGTAGGCAAACTCCTTGACTGAAGATTCCCCTTGATGAAGACCAAAGAGTTTGCCCAAACGTTCCTTCTGCTGGCATGCAGAGGGACGTGAACTGGGAGATGGGAAAAGGAAGATACCCATATTTCTGCTGAGTCCTCTGTTATGGCCAGTTCGTACTGTCACGGTTGTGGTGGGGAAAAGGAGCGAGGACTCAAGTGCAAAGAAACAATGGGTATTTATTAATAATAAAATAAAAATAAAAAGCAAAACAAAACTACCCCGAGGGGGAAAACATTAACAAAACACACAAACTTGGCTCAACAAGAACAAGGCAAGACTGGATCAGGAACACGGGGAGTGTAGACAACGAACTGGCAAAGGACTGAAAACATGAGGGGGATTATAAAGCAAAAAAGTAAATTGACACACAGGTGAACACAATTAACTAATAATGGGTTGACAAGGAGGGTGGGACTAGACAATAGACGGGAGAGCGCATGACACAGAGAGACAATACAAGCCATGCGCTCACATAACACAACACTGAAGCACACGACAAAAGCACGTGACCACAATGTAAACACCGAGCCACGTGCTTTGACAAAAGACGCAAGACACGAGCACACGATAGATAAACACCTTACCGTGCGCTCACACATAAGCAACGCGCATGCTTCATCTCAGCGCCAACCAAAACTGAAACCAACTAGACGGAGGCGCCGAGAATGAAGCAGTGCGCTGCTGACAGAACAAACACAAACACTAGTACAAGAGCGCGCGCGTCTGAGGGACGCAGAGCGTGCGTGGCCACATCATGTGGCAGCGCGCACACTCTGCGTACACCCACGACGGCGCGCGCGCACACAGAGACAGGACCAGACATTGAGTAGTGTCAGAGCTCTGCCACCAAAACAAGAATTTACAAGACCAAAGTGGCAGAACCCTGACACAGACGCGCTGGACTGTGGCATAATAAAAGCTCTGCTGCTTTGTGTCGTCGTGCACTGTGCCTTTAAGCTGACATATATATGCTCATACAACTGTAGAAGAGTAACGGTAGACTGACCTGAGCGGCTGTTCTCATCGCTGGACGTCTCTGCAGCTTTGATGCGTTTGCGCAGAGCGTATGGTTTGACTCCATCAGAATCACTCTGCAAATCATCATCCGCTTTCCTCTTCACTCCTCTTCCTCCTGATGTGGATTACAGTCAATAATGAATTATTAATAATCGATTATTTCAATATTGCCATTTATTTTACTCTGGGATTCAACAAATGGCAGCAGTGCTCCAGTTTTCCAGTCATTAAGAGTGGACTGACCTGAGCTGGACGCCTCTGTGTCGGCGTCTACACTTGTGTTCTCCAGCTCAGCAACTCTGATGCGTTTCCGGTGGGCAGATGGTTTACCTCCACCAGAAACACTCTGAAAAGCATCATCTGCTTTCCGCTTCACTCCTCTTCCTCCTAATGTGGATGACAACACAATGAACAATACACTCCTAATCTTAAGAATCATTTATTTTTTATGCCAGTAATGAAGCTTTTTCACGTTTGTTTTCAACTCTGAAAACTGGACTGACAGTTTCAATTTACTACAACTTCTATGTTAAGCTGCTTTGACACAATCTACATTGTAGAAAATAGTTTGGACTGTGGGGGAACCCATGCCAACATGGGGAGAACATGCAAACTCCACACAGAAACACCAACTGCCCCAGCCGAGGTTCAAACCAGCGACCTTCTATCTGTGAGGAGAACATGCTACCCACAGCACCACCGTGTCGCCCTATTTGAATGATTTTTTGGCACAAATAAAAGTGGATAATTTTCACACATACCGTGTATTTCTGCCAATTCAATTCAATTCAGCTTTATTTGTATAGCGCTTTTACAATGTAGATTGTGTCAAAGCAGCTTCACATAAATGGTCATAGTAACTGGAACAGTGTGGTTCAGTAACTGGAACAGTGTGGTTCAGGTTTTAGTGTTTAAGTTCAGTTCAGTTCAGTTTAGCTCAGTTCAGTGTGATATAATCATTACTGAGAGTTCAAACACTGAAGAGCAAATTCATCGATGCGTAGCTCTACCAATCCTGAACCATGCGAGGCAGTGGCGACAGCGGAGAGGGAAAAAAAACTTCACCTGATGGGAGTGAAGAAAAAAAACCTTGAGAGAACCAGACTCAGTTGGGCACGACCATTTTAATTTCTCCACTGGCCAAAAGTCTTGTGCAGAACTTCATTCGCCGTGGTTTATGCTGGAAGATGGCTTCAATGAAGACTCGTCTGTCCCTGGAGCGTCGCTGGAATCAGACACATGTTCTCCACTCCCTACGACCATCAGCGCACCAGCAGCTCAGGATATGGCCTGGTCCCAGATATGGAATCCTTGGGATCATCACGTCGCTGGTCTTGGATCCAATCAGTGACTCCGCCTAATCTGAGGACCTCGGGATGAGTATCCCCAGGTGAAAATAGAGAATAAAGAGAATAATTAGCGTAGCTGCTGTTCATAGTGTATTTAAGCAAGATGCAGAAGCCAGTGTGGAACCCGCTAGGTGATGCATTGAGTGTATGCTTTACTAAACAGATAGGTCTTTAATCTAGTTTTGAACTGGGAGAGTGTGTCTGAGCCTCGGACGTTATCAGGAAGGCTATTCCAGAGTGTAGGAGCCATGAAAGAGAAGGCTCGACCTCCTTTACTTGATTTTGCTATTCTAGGTACTACCAGAAGCCCTGAATTTTGAGATCTTAAAGAGCAAGTTGGTTCGTAGCGAGACAGAAGGTTGGTTAGATAAACAGGAGCTAGATTATTTAGAGCTTTATAGGTGAGAAGTAATATTTTAAATTCAATACGAAACTTAACAGGCAGCCAGTGTAAGGAGGATAAAATTGGGGTGATATGATCATATTTTCTAGACCTGGTCAGAACTCTGGCTGCTGCATTTTGTACTAATTGAAGTTTGTTAATAGAGGATGCTGGGCAGCCAGCAAATAGAGCATTACAGTAATCCAGTCACGAAGTCATAAAAGCATGGACTAGCTTTTCTGCATCTGAGATGGATAGCATATTTCGTAATTTAGCGATATTTCTCAGATGAAAGAAGGCAGTTTTTGTGACATGGGATATATGGTTTTTAAAAGTTAGATTGCTGTCTAATATGACACCCAAATCTTTTATAGTAGAGCTAAAGCTAACTTTGTATCCCTCTAATTGTAAATTGAGTTGCGAGATCTGCTGTGTGCAAGATTTAGGCCCAATAAGTAATAATTCTGTTTTGTCGGAGTTTAAGAGAAGAAAATTGTTGGTCATCCAGTCTTTGATACACTCAGTTAGTTTAGAAAGTTCAGACGTCTCGTCAGGTTTAGTTGAAATATATAATTGAGTATCATCTGCATAGCAGTGAAAGCTGATCCCATGTCTTCTAATAATGTCTCCCAGAGGTAGCATGTAAATTATAAACAGTAAAGGGCCTAAAACTGATCCTTGAGGCACCCCATACTTTACTGGGCAGATTTGTGAAGGCTGTCCATTAAGATTCACAAACTGGTAGCGGTCAGTTAAGTATGACTTAAACCATTGTAGAGGCAGTCCCTGGACACCTGTAGACTTTAAGCGATTTATGAGGATATTGTGGTCAATGGTATCAAATGCCGCACTAAGATCGAGTAAAACTAATAGCGAGACGCACCCTCGGTCAGCAGCTAAGAGTTGCAGCTTGCCTCTGTATTATGAATTTTAAGTGATGAAACTGTAGAAAAGTGTGATTCTGTAACGGGAGACTGACCTGAGCTGCTGTTCTCATCGCTGGACGTCTCAGCAGCTCTGATGCGTTTCCGCAGTGCATAAGGTTTACCTTCACCTAAAACACTGTGAAAATCATCATCCGCTTTCCTCTTCACTCCTCTTCCTCCTGATGTGGATTACAGTCAATAATGAATTATTAATAATCGATTATTTCATTATTTGGCATTTATTTTACTCTGGGATTTAACGAATGGCAGCAGTGCTCCAGTTTTCCAGTATTTCTCCAGTCATAAAGAGTGGACTGACCTGAGCTGGACGCCTCTGTGTCGGCGTCCACTCTTGTGTTCTCCAGCTCAGCAACTTTGATGCGTTTGCGCAGTGCATAAGGTTTACCTTCACCTAAAACACTGTGAAAATCATCATCCGCTTTCCGCTTCACTCCTCTTCCTCCTAATGTGGATGACAACACAATGAACAATACACTCTTCAGAATATAAAGATTGAGAAAATCCCCTTTAAAGTGCCCGAATTAAGTTCAAATCAACATTTGAGTTCTGACATGTTTACAGTAGAAAGTGTTCAACTTGATGGAGCATGATCATAATATAATATTGTATTGATTTTGGCCATAATAGATAAATCAATCACTTTGATCCAGACACTGTATTGTTGCCTAGTGGCCAAAATCTCCGCATGCTCACTGGATTTAGCAGCTAACTGAGTGAAACACTTTGCACCCTGCTTCATGTTTCAGAATCTTCAGTGGTGATAAATGTATGGTGCTGAAGCTGTACAAGTTTTGATGGAGACACACCTGAGCTGGTTTTCTCTTGATAGCTGCTCATCTCTGTGTCTCTTGTGTTCTCCAGCTCTGCAACTCTGATGCGTTTCCGCAGAGCGTATGGTTTGCCTTCACCTAAAATACTGTGAAAATCATCATCCGCTTTCCTCTTCACTCCTCTTCCTCCTACTGTGGATTAAAACACAACGAACAATAAACTCTAAATCTCAATCTTGATTTTTATTGTCAATATTTCATAAAAAAATCCTAACATTGAGAAAAAATCACCTTTTAAATAGTCAAATTAAGTTCTTAGCGGTGCAGATTATAAATATCAAACACTCAGATTTACAGCAGCAAGTTTGTAAATAATTTCATGCTTCTGTCATATTTCAGGCCCGTAGCCAGAGTGTGGGGGGAGGGGATAGTACAGAATTTGTCCTATACATAACCTCATTTGTCCTATTTTGGCTCCTACACCATCATAAATTGTGAAAATAACCTGTTGAAAAAAGCCGAATCATCTGTTGACGTCACATCAGTGTGACTTCAGCTAATCAGTATGCAAACTAATATTTTTCATGAGTCAAACATCCTCATCCAGCAAGACAACATACAATATGACAAAAGTGAAGTCATCTTTCACTACAAGTAGCCCAACGTTTATTCTGAATCTTGGACCTTATTCTTGAAGAAGAAAAAAAACACTATGAAGGTTTTGAAGCCAAAAGCGGCCCATGTTCAAGGTAATATTAATACTAATTGGGCTATTTTTGTTATCCATAAACCTTCAAAAAGTGAAGCTCTGCATTATTAATATTATTATGTTTTAGAAGGACAAATTTTGACTGAGGAAAGTTCAATGTGCTTGCCAGTTTATTTTCTCAATAAATGACAAAAGACCACATTTTTTTCATTTAAAACTTTAACTCTTTTTTTTAAATTATGTATGATATCCTCTTAAGGGCCAAGATGTTTTTTACATGCATTTTTTTATTTCTCTTTGCTATTTGGGCTTAATGGAACCTAATTAGAATAAAAATCTAAGTATCATCTTTTGATATGATGTACTTTTAGAGAAACATGGTGTCCATATATGTGGACTCGTGGTCTGAATTTACATAAAACCCTTTCCTGAATGTTTTTGAATGCATATATAACATAGCAACATGACTACCAGAGAGTAAAAACAAAATTTTCCCCCCATTTCTGAAAGTTCAGAATAGGGTTTGGGACATTTCATATGCTGAAAACAGTTGCAGGATGACACTGTATGTCTGTAACAAAATATAAAACATTCAAAATATTTTAAATAGCCACTTCTCCCTTTAAGTAATCGATACAGAACTCCTATTAGTAAAACAAATCAGTTTAAACTTTCATTCATCCCCTCAGCTGTAACGTTTTTGAATTTAGGGTAGAATTTTGTATTGTATTATGTGCTTTGAGTATTATGTGTGACATGCGTGTATGCTGCAACCAAATCGCCTTCGGGAAATGTATAAAGACTACTTGACTGACTGATGATGATGGACATTCAGACAGCAGTAACGTCACCCCTCAACTGCAAAACGTTTCTCTACAGACAGTGATAACCCAGATGAGAAATTCTACAACAGAAATCAGCTAAAGCTAATGAGTCCCTGTCATCTGAGTCGCTTTGCTGATCTTTAAACTCCCGCTTTAATCAGCTGTGGTTTTCTTTCTGTCCAATGACAGTGCGCGTTTCATACAAGCGAAAGAGGGTTTAGCTCAACTTGAAGTGAAAGTTGATTTTGGTGCTTGACTGGTTGCAATTTGTTGATTGAATGAACAGCAGGCAGCAAAAGAAAAGAAAAGCAAGTGGCAAATAGAGAGAAAAGCATGTCAAACATACTTGACCGTTGTGATGGTACGAGCCATTCTATAGCAGTTCCCCTGCTATTAAAAGGTCAGGGCACTATAAATAAAGACATTTTGCACCACACTGCTAATACGATTTTTGCCATACGCTTATTTCACGCAGTCACCATTTTGAAGAACCAAAGCGAGGCTGCAGTGGGAAGAAACCCAGAAGTATAAGACCAGAACTGTAAACATTGCATTGACAACACAAACCTCAAGCTGTTGCTGATATTTCAAAATGCAGAAATAGTGTGTAAACATCACTTTAATATCATTCAGTGAGTTTAATGTAACCCATTAAAAGCAGATTAGGCATCAAACAACATCACAGTCTCTTTAAGAGTAACACACTCAAGAACTCCTAGACTTCAGTTCATGGCAGCAGGTAAACACTGTGGGGGCTTGCCTGCTTCAGCCTATGTAACCCGGTGAGTTGACAGGTGGGCAAATCGAAGCTGGTTTTTAATAAAACAAATATAATCTGCATATAATAAATAATATTGGTAAAGATATTTGCGTATTGCTGCACATCCTGTGTGTATTAAGCAATGTTTAAGCAATACGCACAACTGACTCGCTCTGCGCTGGACTTTAGACCTCCTCTCAGCTGGTCTATTGAACAGTTTAGTTCCTCAAAATAGCAACGTGCCAACAATGCGCCTCAGCACACCTCCTTTTTTAGAGCAGTACGCAAATGTATTTGCTATTTAAACAGGGTGCTGCAAAACGTCAAAATGTCCAGCTGAAACTAGCAAACAACAGTTGCATCACACCTTAAACCGGGTGTATGACAGGGCCCAGACACACGAACACTGAAGCGTGAAGCAGCCACGAAGATCATTCGAGTCATCAAGTGGATCCCTCATCTGTGTTTGCACTCAGTAAACAGCGGTGGGTGAACTGATGACCTTCACGGCCAGTCATTTCTGTTTTATTAACTCAAGTTTGATAAATGGCATCTAAAATGTGTTTGGGAAAGGTTAGCTAACTAGTCCCATTTTCCTTAACTTAGCTGAAAATGAGCTCTGACATCCCTTTTTATTTTCACTGTTCATTCAGAACGGACCTTTGGGTCACTCAGAAGGCAGTGAAATGATAAATTTGTGTCACGTTCTCTTCCCTGATAAGATATACAGCCAAGTGCACAACGTTCCTAGTAACTCCAAGCAATACTTCTGGATTTCTTCCCATTTTCTTCCTATTCGATTTCACTTTTAAAAATGGCGGTCGCGTCAAATCCCTCTACTCTTGCAGATTTTGAGATTAGGGAGCAATAAGAAAATTGTGTCTGAAACACTGCCTGAGTGATCCTACAGCTATGTTTTTGGGGGCTGATGCTCCTGGTAGGGTTTGCCATGGCAAAAACGTTTTAGGTGACAGGTCAGACTACAGGTATGTGCCAAAAACATTGGAATAATTTGTTTTAAAAAGTTTAACTTATGTGTTATTAGTTCACAACACACAAAATGAAGTATTTCAATCCTTTGTTTCAATTTAAATGATTATGGATAAACATGAAAAAACTCAAATCCAGTATTTCACAAAATTAGCATATTTCATTTGACCAATAAAACGGATCTTAAACACACGCTGGCCTTCTGAAAAATGTGTTAATGTACTGTATTATGTCCTCAATATGGAGGCGATCGGCCTTCGACAAAGTTGAGGTACTATTGTAGCCCAAGTTGCTTTGATATCGGCCTTCAGCTCGTCTGCATTTCGGGGTCTGTTCCCTCACCTTCTTCTGTCATGTTCAAGGTCCCGAAAGGTAAATAAGAATATCTGTAAATTAGTGCATGTGACATCAATAGTTCAACAGTAATACATGTGATTCACAGCCTGTAATCAAAACTGCACACCTGAAGTAATTCTGACCTACGCTGTTAATGCTGTAGAGGGGACTCTTTCCTCTTTTGTCTGCACCACAGATGAACAATCGGTCTTCGATCTCTGCTAACATTACTGCACAACAGAAATGACGTTGTAATTAAAGAAATCTGATCTGAAATTCCTCTTCGAAATTATTATGACCTGTTAGCTACTGTCTTTGCGTAGGGCACCAGAGTCTGTGCCTGCTTCCCCAAAGAAAGTAACCTTTAGTCTCGATTTAGGGGAAGCTTTCTTTTGACGTTGCCACTGCTGCATGCCTCTGTGTAGTTAACACAATATATTAGTGCAAACAGTTTTAATAAAGTTCAAGCAGTTTTCAGTCAATTAATTTTACGTATTTGTGAGGCTTACAGCTGCTTAAAGGTTTAGTTCACCCAAAAATTGAAATTCTGTCATTAATTATCTACAAATGAAGATATTTTGCATTTAATCCAAGAGCTTTCTAATCCTCCCATAGATAAATCGTTGAATAAAGTTATTTTTGTTTAGCTTCATATAATTATAATTGAACAACTTATGTCACATGAACTTATTTTGACTATTGTGGCGAGTCAGAGGAAAAACACATACACAAAGCGTTGGTGTTACAAACAGGTCTCCGGAGGGTGATTTATTTATATAGTGAAGTACGTGAAATGAGATGAATATGGTGCTCTTCAGTGGATAGGTGCTCTGGTGCTCCAGGGAGAATGTGAGTTTGAGTGAGAGTTCTGGTGAAGGATCGGTCAACTGCTGGAGTCCGCTAGAGAGGAGAGACAGAGAGACACAGACATTAGCACAGGGAGTCATTAGCTGCGTTTCCACTATCGCGCCTAAAGCGAGCAAGTCAAGGCCAGTCGCGTTTCCACTGTCATTTCCGGGGCCTAATCGGGCCAAAGCGGGGCTTTCTTGGGGCCAGCGGCCGGCCTTATTAGGCCCGCCAAATACCTTGGGCCAGGCCCAGTTTGGCTAATCGGGAGGACCGGGAGAATTCCCGGTGGGCCGGTCCGTTTTTTGGCCGCGAGGGCCGGTGTCCCTAGCTCCAGAATCTGTTGCTCTCAGCAGTCACACTTTTTAAATTAATTTATTTACTTACTTGACTACAGTCTTCTTATTCATTATTTTACCGGAGCTCTGCTCTGCCTACAGGTTAATGATGATATTACTGATGAGTCAGTCCTTCATATACAACAGTTGTGGTCCAGTGGTTAGCACGTTAGATTACGACGCTGCCGATCCGGGTTTGATTCTTGTCTGAGTATGTTTTTTTTTTTTTTAATTATAGTTTTATTGTTAAGACATATAATACTGTTAGGGTTTTTGAACATTTAAAGTTCTAAAGCAGCTGTTTTCTCAAAAAAAAAAAAAAAAAAAAAAAGACGTGATAGTGTAATTAGAAACTGAATTGGAAATGACCTTATTTTAATATAGTCAGTCGTGAACTGCGGTGGGCCGGTCTAAGGCTTAAAACTCCAGGGCTGAAAAAGAGTCCCACTCCGGCCCTGCCTTGGGCCAAGGAGGGCCCGCTGGGGCTTCGGGCGGAGTGAAAGGAGAGGCGGGCAGTTTTCTGGTTGCACATGAGCACATGCGCCAAACAAATAAAGAAATAAGGGAAAGAAAACATCTAGCCTTATAGTCTGGGATCTTTTTGCGTATGATCACCCTTATGTTTCCCTTTTAAAATGTAAGGCTGCTGCATAAAATAATAAAGTAGTTTAAATTTATAGTGACGTTCTTTGCTGCGTCCCCCTTTATGTTTCAATAACGCATAATAATCTTTACACCATATTAAAGATACAGCAGACAGTAAAGGTTTTCCAGAGTTTTTGTCAAGGGTAAAATGTTTGTTTGTGCGCGTTTAAATGCCTGTATGTGTGTGTGAGACCGGGCAAGAGCGCTCCTTCACAGCTCTGTTATGCCGCGAGCGGCTTTTTTCTGTATTTATTTTGGAGATAATACACAATATAAATACAACAGAAAGACATAAAACTTAACAAATTACATGCCCACTTTCATAGACTTTAAACAATATAGTGTCATATCTAGATAAAATAGCCTAAGCTATATTGAAATATAATTTAAAGAATTACAAATATCGGATATATATATATATATATATATATATATATATATATATATATAAATCGCATTAAATAAATAAACCAATATAAAATAAACAAAAGCTAGCTATATGTAGGTAGCCTATATACAATACATAAATCAAACCGTTTTAAAGCCACTTATATCCTAACTTTCATTTTACAAAGACCTGTCTGGAAAAAAAAGATTTTCGATATTTTCTAAAAACAATTAACACCGGAGAAGGTTTGAAATATTATTTATAAAGTATTTGGTTGCGATGATATTAATCAAATCGCGCAAACAGAGCATCATTTGGGTGAGTGAAAGCAGAATCTTTCCTACCTTTTTTTCTGTCACTCAGTCCTGCGCAGCGCTCGCTGCTTTAAACGCATCGGGGGAAAGTCCAAACACAAAATGTGTTCTTTATCCTCAAACAACTGTTTATGTTTTTATATGATGTGGTTAAATTTATAAATGAAACTTTAAATGAAGAGCTTTAGTGAATAGCTGCCGAGCGCAACAAATATGGCTATATTTTATTAGGCTACTCGCTCTTGTGCCGGAAACACTTAACACGATGTCTATCAAAACGAGGATGTTATAAAATACATGCCATATCGAGTTATAAACGAGAATTTCTGTGGCTTTATATTATGGATGTGTGCGCTCTCTGTGTTGGGTCCCTCCGTTAGTGGCGAGAGCACTCGATGCACAATGCCAACAGTCGGTCGGCGACTAAAATGTAATGAATGGAAATACACAGGTCTGTGCGTATAGACATTTCATGTAATGCTGTACAGTAACGTGTCATTTGTTTGTTTCGGTTGTCTTCATTTTAATGGTTTCGTTTCGTGATAATTCTATGGTGTGCTTTATCTGCCTGTCCTGATTCCCACTGAAGTGGGCGGGTTGTGTGACGTTTGATTCGGGGACGTTCTGTGGGCGGTGTTTGCGTGACGCGCTGTGAGTGAAGAAGATTTTATTCTCTCTGTATGAAGTATTTTCTAAGTGTAAAGCAGTTAATTTTCTCTTCACAAAATGTATGTAGTGTTTGCAGCAAACATGCCAGCCTGTGTTAAAAATACAGTGATATGTCTGTGTAAGATGAGTATGCCTGCACAGGAGCAACACTAGGAGAAGGCTGAGTGACTGATTGTGTAGAATAACTGAATATGTAAAGCACTGATTATTTATGTTAAATACTTCTATGAAGCTATATGTGTCAGAAGTTAGAATGAGTAACATATTATCAAGTTATTATCCTATCATAACAATGTATGTAAACACTTAGTTCCTTTGCATAAGTTGCATCTATAATTTGCTGACATAGACCTGTAACATCTCTGTTGACATGAGCTAGTGGGCTGAGAGCCAAGAATAGCAGGACCCCTTAGACTAGAAAACCTATTCAAAAATGGTCAAAAGTTAAAAAGAGACACATAGGGGTGTGTCAAAAACATAAATAAAGGAGAAGGAGCAGGAGAGACTTTGGAAGGTGTCCAGGAGAGACTTCAGAATGCTCTGGGGTCTATTCTGCTCTTTCTCGGCTTTATTATGGAGAATAAAGTCTATTTTCTGATATTCAAAACCTCTGGTCTGATAATTTGTAATTGATGAGAAGTCAATATTTACGACAAATGGCGCCCGCACGTGCGGCTGGAAAGAGATAGACAGGTGACACTGGACATGCTGAGGCTTGGAGGAAAAACACAAATATGTGGCCACGATAAAAAACGGTAAGCAATTTTCGCTTATACGTTTGTGTTTTTTCTACCAAGGACCTGCTTGTAACGGTAAAAAGTCACTTGAACTGTTTCTCCAGCTATAAAGAACTACAAGTAAAACTAAAAAAGTAAAAGTAAAGATATAAAAGGAAAACAATGGGGTTTTGAATACCAGAAGAAAATAACAATTTGCATGCAAATGATCTGTGTTTTCCTAAGAGGGCCTTGACGGATAGGATAAACGTTAACTAGTAACTGTTACTCATGTTTGGGAAATTTTTTAATGATGAAGATTATGCCTAGAGCATTTTTAAGTTTTAAAAGGAAGTTCTTAAAGTGTGGTGACAGTTAAGAGATTAAAGCAGATTAATAAAGTAGAGAGAAGCGCGCAAAGACCTCGGAGTACCCGTTCTGTTTTAATAATGATAAATATTATTATTCAGGAGGCTGGGGGAAAAAAGGCAAGAATCCTGTGAAATGCTATTTTTACTGAAGAACAGTAAAGACGGGAGCAGAAGTAACAGGTCACTCAAGAGGAGTGTAGTGGAGAATTCTGTGGTTATAGCTCTAAGGTTAGAGGCTGCTCGGACAGGTCACTCAAGAGGAGTGAGGTGTATTTATGTAATTGTAAGTAGTTGTGTATTTGTCTATGTTGCTGGGGTGCTTAGAAGCTATCACCTTTGATCTAGAGAGACTAGAATAGAGGTGAGGTTCAGGTTACACAGTGTAAGAGATGAGGTTAGGACGAGTGAGAAGTATGATTGTGTTTAGAAGTATGTTTGCAATAAGAGTGAGTTAAAAAGAATTATCGTTTTATATTATAATATAAAAGAAGGACTGCATATGTTGTGTGATTTTATGAACAATAAGATAGAGAGTGATGCAGTTGAGGGAAGATATTGTGATACAGAGGAGGTTTAAGCCTCATAAAATTAATTGAGATCATATTGCATTTGAAAGACACAGACTAAAAACAAGAATATACGAGTTAAACATTTTTCTGAATAATCTCTGTGTGTTTGAAGTGTTTTTAAGTATGAACTATAGGCAGAGAGGGGACTGAAATTCCTGACATGTCGACAGTCTGGAAGAAGGTCTGCTTCAGGAGTGGTAAGAATCTGTCTATTTTAAGAACAAAAGTTTCACAGGACAGATAGAAGCTAAAGAGTAAAGATATATTATAAGGTATTAAATAAATAGAAATATAAAGTAATGTAATAAGATAAATGAAATAAGAAAATATACATGATAGAACAAGATTTAATAAATAAAAAGTGTTAATAAAAATGCAACTAGAAGCTATACTAATAAATATTAAGAAATAAAAAAATTGAAGCATGGAAATAACTACATATGGAGATTAATAGTTATATTGATCAGGAAATAAATTTACTAAATCAGTAAAAAAAAAGATAAGTTAATAATTTGAGTAAATAAAGAATTAGAAGAAAAAACTTTAATGAATATTGATTAATTGAAGAGTTAATGATCAAATGTTTAAGGAAAATAAGCTTAAAAAAATGAATTAGGAAAATCTAAGAGACAAAAATGCTAATTTTTGAAAAGGAAAAGAAGCATAGGAAAATGGAGAAAAAAGAAGTCCAAACATTGTTTAATAGAATTAAAAGAGAAGATGTTTAAAAATATATATTATAAAGTAATATAAGATAAAAATTAGAAAAAACAGCAACATTTTGAAGAAAACAAGATTTGGCTTTAAAAGATAAAATTATGTTTAAGTGCAATAAAAAATTGTTGTGGAGTAAGTTGACTGTTGTCATCTGTTTTAAAGTCAGCTACAGGCTGTCATCTGAGCCAACAGCTATTTGTAGTAAAAGCAGTGAGTCAGATGTAAAGCATAGACACTGAGGAGAAATGAAAGAACATAATAGTGAGTTCAAAAATTATATAGTTAATATTTTATGTACTTAAAAGGTAATTGAGAATTAAAAATTGCATTTCAGATAGGAAAAATGCTTAAAGTAAACAAACATGTAGAGGTAAAATAGTACTATGAACTTGAAGCTATTGCAGTAAGGATTTTGAACAGGTATATTAGACATTAGGCCACCATATAGTACTGTTGAATTAAAACAGGTATGGAAATGTTAGAGAAATTAAAATAGTGTAAGATGTAATGTAACTAGTGAGGAAACACTAGAATAAGATTAGGAAAAATAAGTGAAGCACAATCTGAAGCCAAAGAAATTAATTATAAGAACATTTAACAAATAGAAAATTAAGCATATTTACATATGATAAAAATGATTGAGAATGAAAAATAATTAGAGAAAATAAGTTGTTAAACTACAAAAGGAGTCTTTATTTGATGAATGAAAAAATGGAAAAAAAAAAAATATATATATATATTTTATTAAGTCATGAGCTAAATTCTATATATATTAATTAAGAAGACATAGGGATGAACTTTGGGGGACTGTAGTCTTGTACCTACCAGACATCTCTGAGTACACTGGCAAATGGAAAGGTGTTTGAAAAACACAATGAGCAAAATGGCTGTTGACACTTGTGACATGCTACAGCAGTGATGCAGGCACTGCATACTCAGGTTTTACTGAGGACTGAAAAAGCTACATTTTAAGATGAAACTTTAAATGTGTATTGTTAAATAATATATTATGATGAATGTTAAATAATTTAGGTTTAAGTTTCAATTGGTTTAATCAAAAAGTTCCTTAAACATAGAATGATAAATTACAATGCAGCAGACTAACTAAAGAAAAAGAAAAAGCTTTTGATAAGGCAATAATATCTAAGCATAATATTATTGTGAATGACCTAAATCAAGATTGGATATTGAAAACTGGAAAAATTCAAATCTAGAAAAATTATTTATAGTTAAAGAGAAGATTGAAACAACAATTTTAATGAATTCATAGGACATGATAAGGTCAAAAAGTAACAGTTCTAAATTACTATAAGAAAAATTGAAAGAGAAAAGTGTTTAAGAAAAAGATATTGTTTCACATGAAAACATATGTGAAAAATAATTTGAAAAAAAATATTAAGGAATAATAGTTAAAACAGAGCAAAGAGAAATTTACAAAACATACAGTAAGTTTTAGTCAGCTGATAAAAAAGTGCATCAAAATTGTATGAACAACTAGTTTAATGAGAATGCCTTAAGAAATAAATGTTAGCCAAAAGACAGTACCATAAATTAGGACGAAAAAGGAATTAATATATAGCTCTGAAAATTGATTAGTAAAAGAAAGAAGTGTCAAATTCCAACTAAATGATTGTCATTACAGGACTGAGATGCAGATAAAATCAGCCAGCATAGTCAGGGTTAAAATTAAATCAGATGTAGATTTGCCCATAAAGAAAACCACTAAATGCTGAAATAGGTATCAAACACTATTGAAAAGTTTGTGTAAAAATAGGAGCACTAATAGAAACATCTAGATAATGTAATATGCAATCTGTCCTAGACATTTCTATTTAAATTTAAAGTAGTAATAAATTATAAGTAACTAATAATATTTAATTGAAGTTAATTTGATAGTTAAAATAAATGGTTAATCAAGACAGATAAAAGACGCTTAATGTTTAGGTTATGATTTAAGAAAATCAATAAGAAAAGATTTTCCAGCTGAAGTTAATATTGTATGTAAAGATATGTTCTTTTGGATGGTAAATATTTTAAGTGGTTTGGTTTCTATTGAGTTTATTTTAGGTAACTACCAGAGGAGGGTAGAAACTTATTTGTACTCGTGTAGCTTGGTGAATAGCATATACTGTATACACCAGAATGCATAAAGGGTTATAATAAGGGAGAAGATCATAGTATGGACACTGTCACAATATGTGGATGATTGAATTATCTACAGCTTCACAGAGCTCTAGTTTAATTAAAAGACTTGAGTGGAGACCATTGCTCCAAACAGTGAGATGATGACTGTTTTTGGTGTTGACTAGATAGAGAATTATTCTGTAAACAAGCACTGTTAAGAAACTATGATGAGTAGATGATTGGAGTAATACTAGAAGCAAATTATGAAGCAGGAACAGTTATTACATCTGTGACAAGAGAAGTATTTCCTAAATTTCGAAATGCCTTCAGAAATAAGTTCATAATGGGTTTGCATTCATGAAGTTAATGAATGATCAATAAATAAAAACATCTAAAGAAGTATGAAAAATTATGAATAAAGCAAAAGAGAGAATAATTGTATTATGCTCAGTTACCAGAAATGGCTGAAAGAGGTGAAGATGATCCATCAAGACCAACGCTCAATGAAATATTTGAAAATAATAAACTTAATGGGATTAATGTGTTTACAAGTGCATTGGTGAGTGATGGCATGGAAACTGACAGAAACAAGCATCTAACACCGCATCGCATGAACTGCTATTGGGTCGACCCTTGAAAGAAACCTTGCAAGAAACCGCATGACCCTTGCAAGAAACCACATGAAACTTTGCATAAAACCTGGCATATAATCTCACATATAACCATGCACATAACCTCTTGGAATGGTTTGCAAAGATGTCTAATGCAGTAGGGACTTTTATGAAGAAACAAATAATTGCCATGTGCAAAGCGATATCTGTGCAGGAAACCAGAAAGGAGCCATGTGAGAGAGCAGAGATATAAGGTCCAATTGGTCCAGCTGATCGAGTCTATCTGTGGATGCTCTGGAGAGCTCAGGAGGAAAGGACCATATCTGGATGAGGGCAAATCCAACAGCTGCCAAAGGGGATGCCATTGATGAGTTACCAATGCCTCAAAGGAGCGAAAGGGAACAACTCCAGCAAAGGAAAGCTGACTGGAAACAGAGGAGCCTGAATATTCCAAAGCTCTTAACTACTAAGTGCCACGTGTGGAAGCAAGAGTTTATCAGAGCAAAGAAAAGAGTGATTCTAATAATGTGCCTGAATACCACATACAGAAGTGTCACAAATCAAGGGATGATGAATGCACAACTGCAGATTCCAGAACTCAGACTCTCAACCACACATCTCCATTAACATCTATTAAAGTCAAGTGAAGATGCTGATAGCTCAGAAGAAGAGAAACAAGGATGAGGAAAGATCAAGATCAACATTTGATGCTTTTTACGTTTGCATATTGATTTTGTTTGCATATTGCTTTCATGGTACCTATATATAATATCACTTCAGTATATTCTACATGAGTGTGAACACTAGCAGCTAGCACTGAACCAACTGAATACTTATGCTTAAAACATTGTTGTCTTTGATGTGTTAAGAGAAAAAGAGAGTACAGTCTTTTACTTCCTTCAAATCAAAAGAGAAAGGGGAGATGTTTGGCTGGACTTCTGTCAAAGTACAGTGGCATAATCTAGTCAATTGATAACAGCTATGTGGCTAATTTCAGACACTAGATAGAGGTAATTAAGAGAACTGGATTATGAAATTGCACTTTGGGGTTAAAAGACAATAATATTAAGACTAAAGTCTTAAGAGGAGGGATTGAAGAAGATTTTATTCTCTCTGTATGAAGTATTTTCTAAGTGTAAAGCAGTTAATTTTCTCTTCACAAAATGTATGTAGTGTTTGCAGCAAACATGCCAGCCTGTGTTAAAAATACAGTGATATGTCTGTGTAAGATGAGTATGCCTGCACAGGAGCAACACAGAGACTTCAGAATGCTCTGGGGTCTGCTCTGCTCTTTCTCGGCTTTATTATGGAGAATAAAGTCTATTTTCTGATATTCAAAACCTCTGGTCTGATAATTTGTAATTGATGAGAAGTCAATATTTACGACATGAGCTACTAGCCCGACAGTGGAAACGCGACATGATTTCGGTCTCATTTCTCAACCTCCCGGGCTATTGGCCCGGCCCGGCCCGGCCCGATTAAAGCCCTGGCTCGCACTGGCCCGATAGTGGAAATGCGGCTATTGAGTGAAATGAAGCTCGTCTTCCTTGTGTTTGGGGATGGCTTATACGAGTGTCTGCTGATGAGCTCCAGCTGGGATCGATCCGTGCTGATTAAGTGACAGCTGGGGTGAATCCGGGACCAAGGCGACGTGGCATCAGCATACTCGCCACTAGGATTGGGTACCGAAACCTGCTAGGTAACCGATACGTACCATTATTAAATCAGCGTATGAATTTCAGTGCCTAATTTTGGTGCTGCAGCAAGGACGTTACGCCTGTTTCACACCACAAGCGAAAGTAGCGCATGAGCAGCGCGTACGGAGAGCAGAAGCAGCACACAGCCGTTTGCCTTTCACACCAGCTGCGTCTGCAGCGCGCAGCTCTCCGGCAGCTGCTGCAGAGATCAATCTATCTCTATGTCTATTCTATCTAGTTATGAACAGCTCTCGGGTGGAATAACTTGAGTGAACATAAAACAAAGCCGAGTAAAACTTTCTTCCTCAGTTTCAGCAGCACAGCACAGCACACAGCGAGCTCACATCATCCAGCATGCGTGTCGAACTACACTACCCACAATACACTTCGCTATGGACTACAACTCCCGTAAATAGCTAGTCTTAAATCGACCACTCCCCTCTCCTGCAACACTAGCGTGCAACTTAAGCAAAACTGATACTAAAATTGTTTTACATTTGGTTTTGTAGTTCGGGCCTAAATAAATGTTTGTTGCAGTTTTTTATCGTTTTAAGTTCATTTGAATGACTATATATAAATCAGTTGATATTTTTAACGCATTTATTGAGTAAAATTGCTACTTTTTACTGTCATTCAATGTGTTTAGGTCATTATTAATGCACGAAATAAACAATAAAAAATAGCACTTATTATTACTCCAGAATAATTATTTTTTAGGAAACAGTGTAAACACTTTCAGAAACATTATTGTAAATGAATGGGAGGGCAAAATAAATCGACTTCAGCTGTAGGCCTGTTAAAGTTTACAGGTGCAGCAATGTGCCTTGATGTACTTGAATGCTAGAAATGTGTTCTCCAACACCCGTATAACGTTACTTGTCAAATAAATAAACAAGGAAGATTATTTTGAGTTTAAGTTATTTAATTATCTTGTTTATGAAGACTGCAGAGTGATGCATGAACAAAAATGACTATGAATAATGTTAAGTATTTTGTGATATATATGTTAAAATGTGCTCCTAAAAGTACGTGGCCCCTGCCCGCCCCCACAGGTTAATAGTAAGCTAATGTAATTTCATAATGCAAATCTTAAATTCATGCTCACCAACAAATGATCAAAGGAAATGTATTAATGTAATACAGTATGAATTTATGTTTACTTTAAACTGTAATCATATTGTTCTGTTAAAATTATTTTTAAAAATATTTTGTCAAATAAAATTATTTTGTAGAGTCATCCACCATCATTTTGGGGCTAAAAAGTATCGATTCAGGCACCGTTTTGGCACCGGTATCGTTTTAAAAGTATCGATTAGGCACCGGTATCGAAAAAACCCAAACGATGCCCAACCCTACTCGCCACATTATGTTTTTGGTTCCTTTCGGGGCATTGATAAATGCTTATCCAGTAAATCTATGGGAGGATCAGAAAGCTCTTGGATTAAGTCCAAATGATCTTTATTTGTGTTCTGAAGATAAACAAAGATCTTATGGGTTTGGAACAACATTAGGGTAATTAATGACAGAATTTTCATTTTTTGGTGAACTAATCTTTTAGGATCAACTGAAATTACTCAACAGTTTTCTTCAGAAAAATGAGCATGTCTGCTTTTTCAGGAGACAGACAAGCCCGCTCCTGGCTGATAATGTCCCCAGCAGTGGAAAATGTACGCTCTGAGGTTGTGGATGATGCTTGCATGCAAAGATACCTTGATGCCAATTCTGAAAGCATTGGCAGAGTGTCATTTATGTCCCACCACCAGGTTACTGGACTTACTGAGGACAGTGTAGACGGAAGCAGTCTGTACTTATTTATTATCTCTATATCTCCTCTGTAGTGCTGCTGACGCTGGTCTGCATTCTTGCTTCAATTGCCATGTCCTCCACAGCAAACAGCTCCTCAAGGCAGAAAGCTTTGGAATCTTCTATTAACAAATGAGTAAAGAAATAAAGACAAATATAAAACTATATAAAAAATAAATTCAAACAAGTTAATTTTCTTCTGAATTAAATAAAATTAAATAGGAAAAAATAGGATTTCTTTATATTTTCTTACTAGTGCTGTTGTTGCAGATGCACTGTCTTCATCAGAGATGTCATTTCGGTTACCTGCTAAGTGCCTGTTCTATCTGCTCAGTCGGAGTCTATATTCAATAAAAAACTAGGTCACACTGAAGAAGATTTCTATTCTCTCTGTATGAAGTATTTTCTAAGTGTAAAGCAGTTAATTTTCTCTTCTCAAAATGTATGTAGTGTTTGCAGCAAACATGCCAGCCTGTGTTAAAAATACAGTGATATGTCTGTGTAAGATGAGTATGCCTGCACAGGAGCAACACTAGGAGAAGGCTGAGTGACTGATTGTGTAGAATAACTGAATATGTAAAGCACTGATTATTTATGTTAAATACTTGTATGAAGCTATATGTGTCAGAAGTTAGAATGAGTAACATATTATCAAGTTATTATCCTATCATGACAATGTATGTAAACACTTAGTTCCTTTGCATAAGTTGCATCTATACTTTGCTGACATAGACCTGTAACATCTCTGTTGACATGAGCTAGTGGGCTGAGAGCCAAGAATAGCAGGACCCCTTAGACTAAAAACCTATTCAAAAATGGTCAAGAGTTAAAAAGAGACTTAGGGGTGTGTCAAATAATCCTGTATAAAAATTGTAACAAACACACTGAAACTTTAGAAGGTGCAGGAGAGACTTTGGAAGGTGTCCAGGAGAGACTTCAGAATGCTCTGGGGTCTGCTCTGCTCTTTCTCGGCTTTATTATGGAGAAGAAAGTCTATTTTCTGATATTCAAAACCTCTGGTCTGATAATTTGTAATTAATGAGAAGTCAATATTTACCACAAATGGCGCCCAACGTGGGGCTGGACAGAGACGAACGGGTGACACTGGACATGCTGGGGCTTGGAGGAAAAACACAAATATGTGGCCACGATAAAAAACGGTAAGCAATTTTAAGCTTATACGTTTGTGTTTTTTCTACCAAGGACCTGCTTGTAACGGTAAAAAAAGTCACTTGAACTGTTTCTCCAGCTATAACGAACTACAAGTAAAACTAAAAAAGTAAAAGTAAACATAAAAAAGTAAAGATATAAAAGGAAAACAAAGGGGTTTTGAATACCAGGAGAAAATAACAATTTGCATGCAAATGATCTGTGTTTTCCTAAGAGGGCCTTGACGGATAGGATAAACGTTAACTAGTAACTGTTACTCATGTTTGGGAAATTTTTTAATATTATGAAGAATATGCATAGAGCATTTTTAAGTTTTAAGAGGAAGTTCTTAAAGTGTGGTGACAATTAATAAGTTAAAACAGATTAAGGTATAGAGAGAAGCGCGCAAAGACCTCGGAGTACCCGTTCTGTTTTAATAATGATAAATATTATTATTCAGGAGGCTGGGGGAAAAAAGGCACAAATCCTGTGAAATGCTATTTTTACTGAAGAACAGTAAAGACGGGAGCAGAAGTAACAGGTCACTCAAGAGGAGTGTAGTGGAGAATTCTGTGGTTATAGCTCTAAGGTTAGAGGCTGCTCGGACAGGTCACTCAAGAGGAGTGAGGTGTATTTATGTAATTGTAAGTAGTTGTGTATTTGTCTATGTTGCTGGGGTGCTTAGAAGCCTTCAACTTTGATCTAGAGAGACTAGAATAGAGGTGAGGTTCAGGTTACACAGTGTAAGAGATGAGTTAGACTGAGTGAGAAGTATGATTGTGTTTAGAAGTATGTTTGCAATAAGAGTGAGTTTAAAAGAATTATCGTTTTATATTATAATATAAAAGGATTGCATATGTTGTGTGATTTAAGAACAATAAGATAGAGAGTGATGCAGTTTAGGGAAGAGATTGTGATACAGAGGAGGTTTAAGCCTCATAAAATTAATTGAGATCATATTGCATTTGAAAGACAAAAACTAAAAACAAGAATATACGAGTTAAACATTTTCCTGAATAATCTCTGTGTGTTTGAAGTGTTTTTAAGTATGAACTATAGGCAGAGAGGGGACTGAAATTCCTGACATGTCGACAGTCTGGAAGAAGGTCTGCTTCAGGAGTGGTAAGAATCTGTCTATTTTAAGAACAAAAGTTTCACAGGACAGATAGAAGCTAAAGAGTAAAGATATATTATAAGGTATTAAATAAATAGAAATATAAAGTAATGTAATAAGATAAATGAAATAAGAAAATATACATGATAGAATAAGATTTAATAAATAAAAAGTGTTAATAAAAATGCAACTAGAAGTTAGACTAATAAATATTAAGAAATTCAAAAATTGAAGCATAGAAATATCTACATATGGAGATTAATAGTTATATTGATCAGGAAATAAATTTACTAAATCAGTATGAATAAAAATAGATAAGTTGATGATTTGAGTAAATAAAGAATTAGAAGAGAAAACTTTAATAAATATGGATTAATTGAAGAGTTAATGATCAAATGTTTAAGGAAAATAAGTTTAAAGAAAAATGAATTAGGAAATCTAAGAGACAAAAATGCTAATTTTTAAAAAGGGAAAAGAAGCATAGGAAAATGGAGAAAAAAGAAGTCCAAACATTGTTTAATAGAATTAAAAGAGAAGATGTTTAATATATATATATATATATATATATATATATATATATATATATATATATATATATATATATATATATATATATATATATATATATATATATTAAACAGATAAAATAAAAATTAGAAAAAAACAGTAACATTTAAAAGAAACTAAGATTTGGCTTTAAAAGATAAAATTATGTTTAAGTGCAATGAAAAATTGTTGTGGAGTAAGTTGACTGTTGTCATCTGTTTTAAAGTCAGCTACAGGCTGTCATCTGAGCCAACAGCTATTTGTAGTAAAAGCAGCGAGTCAGATGTAAAGCATAGACACTGAGGAGAAATGAAAGAACATAATAGTGAGTTCAAAAATTATATAGTTCATATTTTATGTACTTAAAAGGTAATTGAGAATTAAAAATTGCATTTCAGATAGGAAAAATGCTTAAAGTAAACAAACATGTAGAGGTAAAATAGTACTATGAACTTGAAGCTATTGCAGTAAGGATTTTGAACAGGTATATTAGACATTAGGCCACCATATAGTACTGTTGAATTAAAACAGGTATGGAAATGTTAGAGAAATTAAAATAGTGTAAGATGTAATGTAACTAGTGAGGAAACACTAGAATAAGATTAGGAAAAATAAGTGAAGCACAATCTAAAGCCAAAGAAATGAATTATAAGAACATTTAACAAATAGAAAATTAAGCATATTTACATATGATAAAAATGATTGAGAATTAGAAAAAATAAGTTGTTAAACAGCAAACAAAAATAGATAAATAAATTAATTAATTAAAAAAAATTGGATAAAAGGAGTCTTTATTTGATGAAGGAAAAAATGGGGAAAAAAATAATTTATTAAGTCATGAGCTAAATTCTATATATATTAATTAAGAGGACGTATGGATGAACTTTGGGGGACTGTAGTCTCGTACCTACCAGACATCTCTGAGTATACTGGCAAATGGAAAGGTGTGTGAAAAAACACAAAGCAAAATGGCTGTGGACACTTTTGACATGAACTTTTTGCCCAGGATTTACTGAGGACTGAAAAAGCTACATTTGTTCAGAGACATTCAAAAGAGACACTAACAAGAGACTGATGAACTGATCAAAAAGAAAAAACTCTCCACCAGAACTTTACATCAGCTGAGTCAAAGAAAGAAGCCAGCCCAAAGAGAGAGGGGGAAACACTGTGCCCTGATATGAAGGAAGTTCAGGACAACATAGAAAAGACTGTTGCACCAATCTGGAGCTAGTTGTCTCAGGTTGCGAGGGGGGATAGCCTGACAGTCCATCTCAAAGTAGCTCCTAGTCCAAATTACGTTCAAGCATTACAGAAGGAAAATTAAGAACAAAAGTTTAGCTACCCATTCTTGTATCAAATCAGACTCCTGTCAATTTTAGAGAAATTATTATCATGCAAATTTGTAAAAAAAAAAAAAAAAAAAAAAAAGTGTTATAAGGTAATTTTAAGGTGAAACTTTAAATGATGAAATTATATATTATGATGAATGGTAAATAATTTGAGTTTAAGTTTCAGTAGGCTTAATAAAAGTTCCTTAAACATAGAAGGATAAATTACAATGCAGGGTGGTGACTAAAGAAAAAGCTTTTGCTAAGGCAATACATAATTTGGAGAATAAATAAGAATGGAACTAAGTATTTAAGTTCAAATCAAGTAAAGGAAAATCTTAACATAATTGTATTGTGAATGGCCTAAATCAATATTGGATAGTGAAAACTGGAAAAATTCAAATCTAGAAAAATGATTTATAGTTAAAGGAAAGATTGAAATAACAATTTGAAATAAATTCATAGGACATAAGGTCAGAAAGTAACAGTTCTAAATTGCTATGAGAAAAATTGAAAGAGAACAGTGTTTAAGAAAAAGATAATATTTTACATGAAAACATATGTGAAAAATAATTAGAAAAAAAATTAAGGAATAATAATTAAAACAGAGAGAAATTTACAAAGCATACAGTAAGTTTTAGCCAGCTGATAAAAAAGTGCATCAAAATTGTATAAACAACTAGTTTAATGGGAGTGCCTTAGGAAATAATTATGAGCCAAAAGAAAATAACTCAAAGATAAAAAAGAAATTAATATATATATCAGAAAATAAATTAGTAAAGGAAAGAAGTGTCAAATTCCAACTAAATGATTGTCATTACAGGACTGAGATGCAGATGAAATCAGCCAGCACAGTGAGGGTTCAAATTAAATCAGATGTAGATCTGCCCAGAAAGAAAAAACACTAGATGCAGAAATAGGGATTAAACACTATTGAAAAGTTTGTGTAAAAATAGGAGCATTAATAGAAACATTGACTGTAATATACAATCTGTCCTAGACATTTCTATTTAAATTTAAAGTAGTAATAAATGTATAAATGACTAATAATTTTTGATGGAATCTAAAGGCAATAATTACATATGAAGACAAAACAAGATTATGTTTAGGTTATGATTTAAGAAAATCAATAGGAGAAGATTTTCCAGCTGAAGTTTATATTGTATGTGAAGATACAGTAGGTGAGAGTTCAAAGTGGCTATTAACGCCGCGGCTTGTACCGCCGCCGTTTGAAATAGGTGCCGCTCTGTTTTTAGTGTATGACCGCAGTTTGTGAATGAGCCGCCAGGGGGCGCAAAGGGACGGGATGCGAACGGACAGAAATAGCCCATACAGCTACTGTGCTTGTAAATGATATTAAACAATAAGTCAAAGCATTATAATTCCTTCATTAATCATTTAAAATTTGTTAACACGCTTTATTGTAAACTTTTTAAGTGCAAAGAGGATTCGTTTTGGAAAATAGAATTGAAGAAGTAAAAGACAACTAAAATGAAAGCACAAACATTTAGTACAAATAAGTAGTCTTAAGTAAATAAATAAATAAATAAATAAATAAATAAATAAAGCAGCCCAAATATAGAAAGATGTTCAGTGTTTGCTATTTTGATAGGACTAAGACAAGACATTTTCATTTATGTTTTATTTCTGTTTTTATTTCCATTTTCGTTGTTGATTATATTTTACTATCTCATTTATGTCTCAACAATTGTACATAAACGAATAATAAACGAATAATGAAAATAAATGAATAATGAAAATAGGCCTAAATAAATTATTTATTTAAAGACATTGCCGTACAGTACGTGAAACACTGAGAAAAATAAATTGACCTACCTTAAGCAGATCACTAAAAGTATAATAAAAATATTTTTATATATTATATATATTTATATATTATTTTATTTTTAATAATTTAGTTTCAGTTCTGTTCAGTTTTTTTTTTTTGCTTTTTTTTTTCAAAACGTCAATGTTCTCCTGTAAAGTAGCTATAACTGTTGTTTTGGTTTTTTTTTTTTTTTTTTTACTTATGGCTCAGTATGTTTTGTATTTTAACTTCATATTCAGTCACCTTGCATATGTGTGTGAAATATAATGCCGCATAACCGCGGAAAAAGAAGAAAAAGCTGTCAAAGGTTAGAGCTAATTCATCAAAATTAGCTATATTAAAATACAGCATTTATGTTAATACTGGCAGAGTGTGAACAAACTCAAGGCTAAGATATGCGCTTGCCTTTTAATGCATTTGCGGCCTTTTTATAGGCTACAGGCAACTATGTATAATAATGTTTTTTTTTTCTTTTTTTTGTATGGTAAAGGACAATGCACATTATGTTATTGATGTAAACTTAGGCTAAAACTTACCATTGATAAACGTGACCTACCTCAAGCAGATCACTTAAAGTATAAAAAAAAATAAAGTAGGCTATATGTATATATATATATATATATTCTTAATAAACTTCACAGCCACAAATATAAAAAACACAACTTGTATTAAAACTGGGCGAGGATTAGAAAGAATACGATGCTTGTTATATAATTTAAATTTTGATTCCAATTTCTGCAAGCACATTTTTTCACTCGCTACTCTGCCAGAAACTTCGCCGCCGGAGAGCACCTCAATAATGTAAACATTTGTTTAAAGATGGAGCGCAAGATGTGCCGAGTGGCAACATGTGAAGAACGATGGCAAAGCTAAGTGTGATTATTGTAATAAACTAAGTTATAAAGCAGAGTCCCGACCAACAGGACTAAGCATATGCGGTTGGCTCATTCTTCACGAATATAGAATTAAAATAATGGCGCGTTAGGTTCACAAAGCAGCGCATTCTCTCCGCCTCATCGTTTAACCAGCGGGACACGCTGCTGAAGCAGGAGAGACACTCCGTCATTCATAATCTTAGCTGATGTATCGGAGTCGAATGAATATATCAAAGAGGAATTTTCTTTTAACAGTCCCGATATGTTTAATCTTTTTATTTATTTTTTTTTTCGTGTCATTTCTCTTCAGCAAATTATATATATTTTTAAAGCTGCTTGATTCTTTTAAAACCGAAAGCAGAGCCCGTGGTGTTTTTCCATAAGATACTCCTTTATGAATGTTTTAATTTTTTATTAAAGTCTTTAATGTGCATTTTGATAGTTTTATTTTATTTCAAGCAGCATCTAAATGCGAATTTATCCTCAAAACTTGGCATGAGAGCGATGCAAGTCATGTGTGGCATAATTGCCTTTTTTCCCTGCGCGTGCGAGATCAATTTCTGATATTTTTGCAACTATAATGAAAGCATAAACATTCAGTACAAATAAGTAGTCTTAAATAAATAAATAAATAAATAAATAAATAAATAAATAAATGAATAAAGCTGTCTTTTAACCTAAATATAGAGAGATGTTCAGTGTTTGCTATTTTGACAGGACTAAGACAAGACTTTTTCATTTATGTTTTTATTTCTGTTTTACTTACATTTTCATTGTTGTATATAGTTTACTATCTCATTTTATGTCTCAACAATTGTAGATAATAATAAACGAATAATGAAAATTAATGAATAATGAAAATAGGCCTAGATATATTATTTATTTAAAGACATTGCCGACATTGAGCTTAAGTTGAATGCAGCTTCATCAAAAGCAAAAAATAAATAAATAAATAAATTGACCTATTTTAAGCAGATTATAATAAAAATATTTTTTGCCGCAGGACATAAATTAAGTCTAGCAGGTTTATTTTTTAATAATTTAGTTTCAGTTCAGTTTTTTTTTTTTTTCAAAACGTCAATGTTCTCCTTTAAAGTAGCTATAACTGTTGTTTTGTTTTGTTTTTTTACTTAATGGCTCAGTATGTTTTGTATTTGAATTTCAATTTCAGTCACCTTGCATATGCGTGTGAAATATAATGCAAGCATAACCGCTGAAAAAGAAGAAAAAGCTGTCAGTTAGAGCTAATTCATCGAAATAAGCTATATTAAAATACAGCATGCATGTTAATACAGGCAGAATGTGAACAAACTCAAGGTACGGCTAATATGCGCTTGCTTTTTAATGCATTTAAAAAGATTTGCGGCCATTTTATAGGCTACAGGCTATGGTGTATAACAATGTTTTTTTTTTTTTATTTGTATGGTAAAGGACAATGCACATTGATTTGAAACTTTTAATTGCATTTTTATGTCCTGTAAATAATAAAAGTTGAATCAGATTAATAAAATCGAATCTGAATACCTGCAAACGGGGCCACGGTTACTTTTTTTTCACTGACTGGCATGACTGGCAAACGCGTCAGAAAAAAAACTGCTGAATCTCTGCAAATATTTGGTTAACTTATAAAACAAATGTATGGTTTAGTGATGTTGGTAATGAATAAAAAATTGCAAAGCAGAATTAGTTATTATTTATAAAGTTATTATTTCATTGATCTGAACATAACCATTTATAGTATAATTACTAACCCGTCGTCTAAAATATTAAAATAATAGTCTATTATTTTATTCGTGGCTAGAGCTTGATTAAATTGATTAACAAGCCATGTGCTTTTGTTTGTTTGTTCTCGGTACTGGGTATACGCAAAACATTTTCTAAAATGTCAAGCAGTATTTGTCTATAGCTTTAATTAATTCAAAATATTAAAAATAACAATAATAAAATTATAAAAATACAAAGATAAATAGAGCAGCATTTTGCTAATTATAATAGTCCTTTATATTTATATACATGTGTTTTTGCATATTCGTTATTTCACTTGATGCATTCGTTATTTAATGTTTGAATACTGAAATAAAAAGCCATCGTTTAAAAGGTTATTTCACCATCAAAATGTAGCCTGTTATATGTATCATTAAGGTTTTATATAAAACTGCTGTGCAGTGTAAATGGGACCTTAATACAGTTTAAAGCGAAGTTGTCTGTAAGGATGATGGGCATGGCATGTCTATTGTTGTGGCTCGCGTTGTGAATATTAGAAAATAACTGTCGGGTGAAGGCTTTATGGTCGTGCGGAATTGTCTGCTGCTGTCATGGCTGAGCAGGCAACACCCTATTCAGCTAGGCTATGTTCGGTGTTTTTATGTACAAATTCGTTTTGGCGAATGCTAGAGCGTAATACAGATATTTTAAATAACAAGTAGTTCAGTCCAGAAGTTGCTGTGCATAGAAACATTCATTTTCATAAGGCCCCATATTTAATGCGGTTTGGTTTTAAAACGCATAGGTTTTGCTACGGTTACACCATCCGTCCTCGGGAGTTTTGGATTTTGTGTAACCATGTTTGTGGAAAACACTTGAGGGTGGAGACATACCCCTTCCCCCATCTCATAACCAAAAGCTTGTCTTTCAGGTGTTAATGGGCATCAGTGAGACCGAAATCATGTCGCATTTCCACTGTCGGTCTATAGCTCGCATCGCGTAACGCAAACCCAGCCCCCAGAACGTCCCCCGACTGTTGGAATCGTGCATCCGTTAATAACTCGGTAGAAAATGTATTTTATAACATCCTCATTTAGACACAGTCAAACATTCAGCCCAAATGCACTGGAGAGACCTGAAACGTGTTCCCAAAAATGTTCTGTTTGCACAATTTGATTATTATCATCATATCCAAATACTTTATAAATAATATTCTAAACCTTCTCTGGTGTTTATTGTTTTTAGAAAATATCTAAAATCTTTTAAAAGAAAATATCTTGTAAAATAAAAGTTTGATTTGGCTTTAACGGTTTTATTTATGTAGGCTATATAGGCCTACCTAAACTGTTATAGCTTGATTTTGCTTGTTTTATATTGGTTTATTTATTTAATGCGATTTTATTATATCCGATAATGTAATTCTTTAAATTATATTTCAATGTGGCTGAGGCTTATCAAGATATGACACTTGTTTTGAGTCTACAAAAGGTAATTTGTAAAGTTTTATGTCTTTCTGTTGTATTCATATGGTGTATTATCTGCAAAATAAATAACAAAAAGAAAGAAGCCGCTAGCAGCATCAACAGAGCTGTGAAGAGAGCGCTCTTTTGCTCGGTCTCTCACACACAACCTTTATGTCTGCCGTGTCTTTGTGTAGATTATTATGCGTTATTGAAACATCAAGGGAGACACAGCAAAATCACTTATACATTAAAATTGTATTATTCTATGCAACAGCCTTACATTTAAAACGGAAACATAAGGGCGATTATAAGCAAAAAGACCTCAGCCTATAAGTCTAGATGTTTTCTTTTCCTTTTTTATTTATTTGTTTATGTGTTTGGCACATGTGTGCGATAGAAAAACTAGTGTAATTACGGCAAGCCATCTTTCCCAGACTCGGGGCAAATTCCGCCTTTCCTTTTACTCCGTCCCGAAGCCCCAGCTGGCCCTCCTGCCATCCACTGCGTAAAACATATGCTGGATAAGTTGACGGTTCATTCCGCTGTGGCGATCACAGACTAATAAAGGGACTAAACCGAAAAAAAAATAATGAATGATGAATGAATGAATAAATTAATAATAATAAAATAAAAATATGGTAATAATAAACACAAATGCCGCGTAAGCGGCCTTTTTTATTTTTAGAGATGGTACATTTGAATTGCCTTCAAATGATGGATCTGCGACAGAGAAACTAGGGGTTTTGGGGGACATGCATCACTATATCCTTTTTTCCCCAAACTGTGCATAGTTCAGCTGCAAGTTACTGTACGTCTTTTTTTGAAAAAGCACCCCATGTCCGCTAGTGCCGCGCGCCTCTTTCTCTGGGCAAAAATGAGTTGATTTTTAAAATAATAAATATATAGATTAATTAAATTTTCAGCAAAAGAGACATTTATTTCATATTTCACTATGCATTTCATCTGATCTTTATAGCTTAATTAAACACATATTGTCAAAACCCACACATAGGCCTATTGTATGAAAATGAAAAGGGCATTTTTTGTTATTATTAGACTATTATTTGTTATTTGTTGCCTAGGCTATTTTCACATTTGAGGTGCTTTATTGGCATGACAAGTAACTGTACATTCGTTTTGCCAAAGCAGTGCACGTCTCACAAACAAGAGAGTGCAAAAAGGGCAGTAGTGAAAACAAATATGAAAATAACATATAATAAAAAAAGATTAATAAAAATAAAAATAGAATAAAAAAAATAATAATAAAAATAGATTTTTGATAACATTAAACAGGATAAAGGTAATAATAGTAGCCTATTATCAAAAGTAAGTCCACATAAAGAGTTCCAGTATTTGTGTGTTGGAGACAGGAGCGGGTATTGTTGGGTGAACACACAGCAGCACACACACTCCCCCAGTAAGATGGGTTCTGTTCGACAGGGACTCAAAGTTGTTTTGTATGTGTTGGATTATCGGGTAGAATTTCTCCCGGATCTCAGAGTATTTAGTGCACTCAGTTAGGATATGCAGCTCCGTCTCAATCAGCTGCTGAGGGCACAGCCGCTTCTCCACCGGCAGCCATGTTTTTTTTGTGCCGGCCCGTCTTTACGGCTAGCTGATGTCCGCTGCCCGCTTCTAACATGTTAGAAAATACTGCAAATCAAGCTGTCGGTATCTCCCCGCGGTTGAAATTGTTCGTTATTCGGAAAAAAAGAAGAATAAATATCAGCGCGCAGTAGTTGCTTTCTAGATCATTTTAGGCCTATATTCAGCTGTTTTAATCTTGCAATTCTGATAATTAGAGATAATGTCTGTTTTTATCAACTTGTCTGTCATTTATTTCTCATTTGCTACTTATTTTATTAATTTGTTGATGTTATTAGTCGCTTTTTAGGTGCTGCTATGAATAAAATAAAACTATTAAAAAGCACATTAAAGACTACTCATAAATTAAAACATTCATAAAGGAGTATCTTATGAAAAAACACCAATTACCGGGGTCTGCTTTTGGTTTTAAAAGAATCAAGCAGCTTTAAAAATATAATTTGCTGAAGAGAAATGACAGGGAAAAAAAGATTGAACATATCGGGACTGTTAAAAGAACATTCCTCTTTGAATTATTCTTTCGAGTCCGACACATCAGCTAAGATTATGAACGACGGAGTGTCTCTCCTGCTTCAGTGGCGTGTCCAGCTGGTTATAAACGAGGAGGCGGAGAGAATGCGCTGCTTAGTTACGGCTCGATATATTTAAATAAAAACTAACAACGAGTTGCTTATAACGCTCAAAAAGTTAAACTCAAATGCACAACCCTTGTTGGTTGCACCTGCGGGATGCACAATGAACCTAACGCTCCATAATTTTAATTCTATATTCGTGAAGAATGAGCCAACCGCATATGCTTAGTCCTGTTGGTCGGGACTCTGCTTTATAACTTATTAGTTTATTACAATAATCACACTTAGCTTTGCCATCGTTCTTCACCACATAGCCACTCAACACATCTTGCGGTCCATCTTTAATGTTTAGATTATTGAAGGTGCTATTGACGTTTTGAGAAAAAAATTAATAGTACTGAAACTAAATTATTGAAAATAAACTTGCGGGAGTTCATTTATGTCCTGCGGCAACATTATTTTTATTACACTTTAAGTGATCTGCTTGAGGTAGGTCACGTTTATCAATGGTAAGTTTTAGCCTAAGTTTACATCAATAACATAATGTGCATTGTCCTTTACCATACAAAAAAAAAAAAAAAAACATTATTATACACCAGTTGCCTGTAGCCTATAAAAAGGCCGCAAATATTTTTAAATGCATTAAAAGGCAAGCACATACCTTAGCCTTAGTTTGTTCACACTCTGCCTGTATTAACATAAATGCTGTATTTTAATATAGCTAATTTTGATTAATTAGCTTTAACTGACAGCCTTTTCTTCTTTTTCCGCGGTTATGCGGCATTATATTTCACACGCATATGCAAGGTGACTGAATATGAAATTAAAATACAAAACATACTGAGCCATTAAGTAAAAAAACAAAACAAAACAACAGTTATACTTTAAAGCAGAACATTGACGTTTTGAAACAAAAAACGGAACTGAAACTAAATTATTAAAAATAAACCTGCCAGACTTAATTTATGTCCTATTTTCATTATTCATTTATTTTCATTATTCGTTTATTATTATGTACCATAATTGAAACATAAAATGAGATCGTAACTATAATCAACAACGAAAATGTAAATAAAAACGTAAATTAAAAATATAAATGAACATGTCTAGTCTTAGTTCTATCAAAACAGCAAACACTACATCTCTCTATATTTAGACTAAAAGACTGCTTTATTTATTTATTTATTTATTTATTTAAGACTAATTATTTGTACTGAATGTTTGTGCTTTCATTTTAGTTGTCTTTCATTTCTTCAATTCTATTTTCCAAAACGAATCCTCTTTGCACTTAATAAGTTTACAATAAACCAGGTAAACAAAATTTAAATGTAAGTTGAGGTGATCGCAAGTTCACAACTGTGAGGTGATGTGCTCTTCCGGCAGGATAATCTATATTATTTTGCTGTTTTTTATATGCGCACGTTTAAGATTTGAGATTATAACATTGCCATGATAGTCAAAGAAATCAAAACATTATTTTCACCCCAACGCAATTTAATCGGGCACTGAAGGCTAATAACTTAATTCTTATATTTGCTTTTTGACTTCTCACCATGTATCTTTTCTACAGCATAGTATAGTGTAAGAGCATGTCTATTACCAGAAAAACTAAATTAAAATTATATTTTAATTGAACACATCACATCACATACAGTAAGCTACGCCTACAGAACAGTCTGTTTAGCATTGTGAAAAGGCAAAGCTGAATATCTGTGGTTAAAGTGCCACCCAGCGGTCAAATGCTGCTGGCGCATCAAGTACCGCCGTCGCCGCGGTATGAATGGCGGCACAAGGAACACATTGAAGTAGTAACATCTGTATGTCCTTTTGGATGGTAAATATTTTAAGTGGTTTGATTTCTATTGAGTTTATTTTAGGTAACTATCAGAGGAGGGTAGAAACTTATTTGTACTCGTGTAGCTTGATGACTAGCATATACTGTATACACCAGAATGCATAAAGGGTTATAATAAGGGAGAAGATCATTGTATGGACACTGTCACAATATGTGGATGATTGAATTATCTACAGCTTCACAGAGCTCTAGTTCAATTAAAAGACTTGAGTGGAGACCATTGCTCCAAACAGTGAGATGATGACTGTTTTTAGTGTTGACTGGATAGAGAATTATTCTGTAAACAAGCACAGTTGAGAAACTATGATGAGTAGATGATTAGAGGTAGCATCAGGAGCAGATTATGAAGCAGGGATATTTATTACATCTGTGACAAGAGAAGTATTTCCTAAATTTTGAAATGCCTTCAGAAATAAGTTCATAATGGGTTTGCATTCATAAAGTAATCATGAAGTTAATGAGTGATAAATAAATAAAAACATCTAAAGGAGTATGAAAAATTATGAATAAAACAAAAGAGAGAGTAATTGTATTATGCTCAGTTACCAGAAATGGCTGAAAGAGATGAAGATGATCCATCAAGACCAACCCTCAATGAAATATGTGAAAATAATAAACTTAATGGGATTAATGTGTTTACAAGTGCATTGGTGAGTGATGGCATGGAAACTGACAGAAACAAGCATCTAACACCGCATCGCATGAACTGCTATTGGGTCGACCCTTGAAAGAAACCTTGAAAGAAACCTTGCAAGAAACAGCATGACCCTTGCAAGAAACCACATGAAACTTTGCATAAAACCTGGCATATAATCTCACCTATAACCTTGCACATAACCTCTTGGAATGGTTTGCAAAGATGTCTAATGCAGTAGGGACTTTAATAAAGAAACAATTAATTGCCATGTGCATAGCGATATCTGTGCAGGAAACCAGAAAGGAGCCATGTGAGAGAGCAGAGATATAAGGTCCAATTGGTCCAGCTGATCGAGTCTATCTGTGGATGCTCTGGAGAGCTCAGGAGGAAAGGACCATATCTGGATGAGGGCAAATCCAACAGCTGCCAAAGTGGATGCCATTGATGAGGTACCAATGCCTCAAAGGAGCAAAAGGGAACAACTCCAGCAAGGGAAAGCTGACTGGAAACAGAGGAGCCTGAATATTCCAAAGCTCTAAACTACTAAGTGCCACGTGTGGAAGCAAGAGTTTATCAGAACAAAGAAAAGAGTGATTCTGATAATGTGCCTGAATACCACATACAGAAGTGCCACAAGTCAAGGGATGATGAATGCACAACTGCAGATTTCAGAACTCAGACTCTCAACCACACATCTCCATTAACAACTTTTCAAAGTCTAATGAAGATGCTGATAGCTTGGAATAAGAGAAACAAGGATGAGCAAAGATCAAGATCAACATTTGATGCTTTTTACGTTTGCATATTGATTTTGTTTGCATATTGCTTTCATGGTACCTATATATAATATCACTTCAGTATATTCTACATGAGTGTGAAAACTAGCAGCTAGCACTGAACCAACTGAATACTTATGCTTAAAACATTGTTGTCTTTGATGTGTTAAGAGAAAAACAGAGTACAGTCTTTTACTTCCTTCAAATCAAAAGTAAAAGGGAAGATGTTTGGCTGGACTTCTGTCAAAGTACAGTGGCATAATCTAGTCAATTGATAACAGCTATGTGGCTAATATCAGTCACTAGATAGAGGTAATTAAGAGAACTGGATTATGAAATTGCACTTTGGGGTTAAAAGACAATAATATTAAGACTAAAGTCTTAAGAGGAGGGATTGAAGAAGATTTTATTCTCTCTGTATGAAGTATTTTCTAAGTGTAAAGCAGTTAATTTTCTCTTCTCAAAATGTATGTAGTGTTTGCAGCAAACATGCCAGCCTGTGTTAAAAATACAGTGATATGTCTGTGTAAGATGAGTATGCCTGCACAGGAGCAACACTAGGAGAAGGCTGAGTGACTGATTGTGTAGAATAACTGAATATGTAAAGCACTGATTATTTATGTTAAATACTTGTATGAAGCTATATGTGTCAGAAGTTAGAATGAGTAACATATTATCAAGTTATTATCCTATCATGACAATGTATGTAAACACTTAGTTCCTTTGCATAAGTTGCATCTATACTTTACTAACATAGACCTGTAACATCTCTGTTGACATGAGCTAGTGGACTGAGAGCCAAGAATAGCAGGACCCCTTAGACTAAAAACCTATTCAAAAATGGTCAAGAGTTAAAAAGAGACTTAGGGGTGTGTCAAATAATCCTGTATAAAAATTGTAACAAACACACTGAAACTTTAGAAGGTGTCCAGGAGAGACTTCAGAAAGCTCTGGGGTCTGCTCTGCTCTTTCTCGGCTTTATTATGGAGAATAAAGTCTATTTTCTGATATTCAAAACCTCTGGTCTGATAATTTGTAATTAATGAGAAGTCAATATTTACCACAACACATATTGATCTACAATTCAAGTGAAGTAGAATATTACCAATATGAAGTAACACCTGTTCTAAGGTCCTTTTCATTAGCTCCTCCTTCAGTCTGGTCCACACTTCATTTGTCACTTTTGACTTGAATCTGGGATGCAAGGCTGTGCCCTCTCATCCATCTGATATTCAAGACAAAAACACTGAGTCAATCACTGAATAATTCTAATGAAAACAAGAGCAAATTCAGCAGGATTACACTGCACCCCTGGTATCTTTTTGAGAGGTCATTCCAGATAGGGTCCTTGATGGTCTTTGTGAAGGAGGAGTCCTCTTTATTCACTGTGAAGTGGTGCTGGAGCTTATTTAAGATAGGCAGAATCTGACCCAAGTTTTGGCTCCTTTCAGCAGAGACGCAGAGGGTTGAAGTGTAAAGTATCTTTGTAATTTTGACAAACTCTTCTGCTTTTCTAAAATCCTCATCAGAAATTCTCTGCAGTCTGTAAAATATGATCAGATTCATTAGCTGGACTATAGATTCATGAGCAAAATCGTTTACACTGAAAATTGAATAAGCATTTAAAATGAGAACAGAGTTTTTACCTGTCCTTGTCCATTAATTTCTTAAGACGATGGTCCATGGAGGTGGCCTGGAAGGCAGGGAACTGCTCTAGGAATCGCTCCACCATGAGGAATAAGCTATTCCACCTTGTTTTCACATCAAGGATGACAGCATGTTCTGGAAGACCTAAAATGGGAAAGAGAAATTTATGTTTGTGTTGGTTATCAAAGTGGCTGTTTATTTGCAGAAATGTTTTACTGCATGATTTAGCAAAGGATTTTTATTAACTATTTGGCCAAAGAGTTTTGCACTAAGGTTCAACTATTCTGATTTCTACCTACCGAGAAGATGCTGCTTCTCTTTAAGGATAGGTTTAGCCAGGGTGGATCTTTTCAGCCACACCACCATTGCTCTGATCCTTCCTGCCCACTGTGAGACTGAGGTAATTGTGGAAAGCTTCTGAGCAGCAATATTGAGAGTGTGAGCAAAGCAGCCAATTTTTTTAATACTCATCTCTTTTTACTGCTACATCCATGTTTGCTGCATTGTCACAGCAACTACTCTATCCTTTATATTAAATTCATCAAGAATATCTCTTATCTCTTCTGCTAAAATGTCCCCTGTCTGGGATGTGTATACTGCCCTTGTATGTCTCTCATGGAACCCTCTCTGACAAAGTGAAGTGACACTGTCAGGTAGTGGTCCTGTGCAATGCTGATCCAGCCATCAGCAGTCACAGCCACATCTCTCACATCTTGCAACTCTTTCTTGATATTTTCTTTTTCAACTGCAGGTATGAGGGTATTTGAGAGCATGTCTCGGCTGGGGGACTGATATCTGGGGTTTAAAGTGCTTATCATCTCCCTATATTTGACATCATCAAACACAAAAAAGTAACATTAGCATTATTTTATCATTGTTGCTTACTATAAAAAGATTTAAAAATTATCTAGGTTAAGAGACTACCTACAAACATGGCCAACAGCCTTAATGGTAATAATATTACAACATCATTTACAGCTTACTGTTCTTAGCTCCACCATGAAGCCTCCACAGGAGAAAAAGGCAGCAAACTTTTAACAATAAAATTTGTAACGGCCCTGTGGCATTCATCTTTCCTTTCCTTGTTCATTTTTCTGCCAGTGCAATGGATTATCACTTGATGGTATCCTAATTCCAGGGTCAGCAGGAGCAGACTATAACATTAATGTGAAGAAAACTTGAAAGCTAAACTGTTAATGCAGCCAAGGATAAGGACATTTAAATAAGACAAGTTTAATGTGAGGTAAACTTTATCATTTACCGTTAACCTTAAAGCATTTTAGTATCAATTTAGCTAGGTATTTAAAGCCATCGGATCAGTACATAACGCTGCACAGCATACATTAGGTCCAAAAAAAGAATGAATACATTTTCCCCGCACAAACTTAGGCCCCGTTCACACTGTCAGGTCTTGATGCCCAATTCAGATTTTTTTGTCTGTCCGTTTACACGTTCTTTTAATTGTGACCCATATCGAATTCATGCGTTTACACTTGCCATACAACCTATGATGCATGCATAAAGGCGGGTCCTAGCATCTGTGCCACACTAGCCACGATGGAAGAAATTTTCTTTTTAGCTCTACGAAATACGTGGTGTAGTATAAGCAGCAAATGGTTCAGTCCAGATTTACCCCCACGCAGTTTATGTAATGGTACGGCCCTGATGTGTGTGTGTGTGTAAGATGTAGCCTGTGTGCGCACTGGTGTTAAAGGGAATAAAGTTGTTCTATGTGTAGCCCGCAGTGCGTGCATTGATAACGTTAATAGCGTAAAAATTACAACACGAATTTGCCCAACTTGAAAATGATTTTGAGGCGAAGGAGGTGGGGAAGGGCCTGCATCGCAGCTAGCGCTTATTGTTTATATGCTGTATGATGTCCTACACCACTGAGAGGAATTTGTGGTACGAGAGAGATCTCAGGTCTAGTGGGAGCAAATAATGGCGACTGACCACCGTCCTCCATGTTTCCTTTGTTGTTGTTGTTTTTTCCCACGTCGGAATATCCACACACGCTCTCTCTTCCACATTGCACCACATTGTCACAAGTTTAAGCAAAAAAAATCGGAATTGGGTCACATTTAACTGGTAGTGTAATCTGGGCCTTAGCTTTAACGGTACACAAGCAAGAAGTGCTAAAAACTGATTTTGTATGTCTGTTTGCCTTTCGGAGCCCCAACCATCGCGCAGTTATCCTCATCAGTCATGGAAGACGACGCTTGTGGTGGGCACGTTGTTGGAGGCCCTGAGTCAGGAAAATACTAAGAGGATGAAGATAATGACTGCGTCGGAGCAACTTTCTGCTCGTAAATTAATTCTGTGTACTGTCACGGGGACTCTGCAGATATCATAATGTCAAATTTAAGACCTTTTACGACCTTTTTAGGACCATTAAGTATTACATTTAAGACCTATATCGCAATATCAAAAACACACGAGAGAAAATGTAAAAGCATTAAATTAGGGGTAAAACAAAGTTATTTAAATTGAACAGTGGTAAAGTCAGATTAAATGCACCGTTGAACTACAGAAAAAACAAACATCTTATGCAGATTTATACTTTCACCTGGCACCGCATCGCACAACTCACAAAACAGATTAAGGCTTTTATACTTGACACGTTCACCATTGAGATATTTTTTTTTAATGACAGGCGGCGCTCCAAAAAAACAGAAAGTAAAATCAGACGAATAAAAAGATAATCATTATCATTGAAGATGTTTTTGGGGGCCTCTTTTTTTGTTGTTTTAACAAACTTATCCCTCAGGTTTTTCCAAAGTTTTACAAAAACTTTCCTCCTTTCCGATGGCTGTTGCAATTTCTAGCCAATAATTATTGGTCATTCTGGCAAGCAGAAATGTAACCGTGATAGAAAATAGGTAATAATAGGTATAAATTAGGTATTTTAGGTATTATAGCTTACTGTACTATTCACTCTTTAAATAAATGCTACTATCAATCCCATTTTATCACTAAAATAAAGTGAACTAGTGTCTGCTGTAAAGTGTTTTGTAAAGTACTTCAATTACTCTGTTGTGGTAATTCTATAGTTGCTATTGTAACACAACTACAGTATGCTGAAGCTTCTTTGGAGAGCAAAAGCACGAAAGGAGTCTGACTGAGCGAGAGCAGATCATTCGCACGTGAGCAGCCAGTGTTTTGAGAGCTCGCAAGCAGTTTTGTCCATGAACAAAAGGAAACCGGCGCGCGAGCAGAGATTCGCTCTCTCGTATTACAGCACTTCTTACTTATAAAACTGCACTTGCGACGTTTGTCAGTGAAATCATGTTGCGTGCACTCAAAGCGAACTTCCGCAAACACAGCGATGATGTCACATTTGCCGCGCGCACTGGGTTTAATATCAGAAAGCTGATTGGCTATTGAAAGTTGACCTTTTTGTAGTTGTAATGCAAATTACAATTGGACTAGTGAAATAAAGAACTACAACACCCCAAAAACCTAGCAATAACAACAAAAATAAAGACCTGTGCAAAAATATTTAAGACCTAGAACAGCAAATTTAAGACTTTTTAAAGCCATAAATTTCGATTTTTTTATTTTAAGACTTTAACACTTTTTAAGACCCCGCGGGGACCCTGTGTCAGGTGTTTTATCATATTTGACGTGTTGCCAGTCTTGGTCGCGATAACTTTACAGATATTGCATCGTGCGCTGTTGCCGTCAATCTTTGCATAATGTAGCCATACTTTTGATCACTTAAACATCCTTTGCATTAAATGTATGCTATGCTCTAAAGTGTAGTAGTGTACGCATTACAGCCTCACATTTGACAAGCTCTGAGTGAGTGCGCGTGACCGTCGTAAACTACTGATTTTCAAGACAGCCTCGCTGCAGTCAATCACCAGCATTTGACCCGGTCACGTTAAGGATGGCTCAGATTTTCTAGCTCACTGACGTTGACAAGATTATACCCTTGAGTATCGAAATTTGGTACCGAACGCAAAAGAATTTTTCGATACTCGATAGTAGCAAGACGATTCGGTCGATACCCAGCCCTAATTGCAAGGTATTCACACACAAAGTAGGCCTACCTGAAACTTTGAATTAGAAAAAGCTTAATAATACATTGGACAGATCATCAACACACTGATTTCTCCTCTTTGTGCTGCTCAGTTTTTGAAAGTGTCCGATTGAGTTTCTTCTTCTGAGGGGAATACTTTAAGTGCTGCCAATAGTTAGTAAAGCCTGGCTTATTGTGGTCAAAGTAGTTGATTATATTAATAAAAGTGAAACTGACAGGAGCAGTATGGATTGTCATTCACTGAACTTGTCATTAACTAAACATGATGTAGCCTAATATAGGCTATTCTGAAACTGTGAATATTTTGCTGTCATTTTAATTATATTAAGACTTTATTCAACAGACCACTTTGTGTTTTGGCGCTGAAGCATATAAGTGGACCTTGTTTTAAACTTTCTCCGTCTCACTCAAAAAAGGAAACATAAGCTGGACCACAACATATATCAATGTCATAATGAATGCTCAAATAATGTAGCCTATAGTTTATAGCAAGCATCATGTTTAGTTAGATTGTGTGTTTGTCATATACAGTCAGCCTATAGGTCTGTTATTTTTACTAAAGAAGATTTACAGATGTTACTACTTCAATGTGTTCCTTGTGCCGCCATTCATACCGCGGCGATGGCGTTACTTGATGCGCCAGCAGCATTTGACCGCTGGGTGGCACTTTAACCACAGATATTCAGCTTTGCCTTTTCACAATGCTAAACAGACTGTTCTGTAGGCGTAGCTTACTGTGTGTGATGTGATGTGTTCAATTAAAATATAATTTTAATTGAGTTTTTCTGGTAATAGACATGCTCTTACACTATACTATGCTGTAGAAAAGATACATGGTGAGAAGTCAAAAAGCAAATATAAGAATTAAGTTATTAGCCTTCAGTGCCCGATTAAATTGCGTTGGGGTGAAAATAATGTTTTGATTTCTTTGACTATCATGGCAATGTTATTATCTCAAATCCTAAACATGCGCATATGAAAAACAGCAAAATAATATAGATTATCCTGCCGGTAGAGCACATCACCTCACAGTTGTGAACATGCGATCACCTCAACTTACATTTAAAATTTGTTTACCTGGTTTATTGTAAACTTTTTAAGTGCAAAGAGGATTCGTTTTGGAAAATACAATTGAAGAAATGAAAGACAACTAAAGTGAAAGCACAAACATTCAGTATAAATAAGTAGTCTTAAATAAATAAATAAATAAATATATATATAAATAAATAAATAAAGCAGTCTTTTAGTCTAAATATAGAGAGATGAAGTTTGCTATTTTGATAGGACTAAGACAAGATATTTTCATTTATGTTTTTAATTTACGTTTTTATTTACATTTTCGTTGTTGATTATATTTTACTATCTCATTTTATGTTTCAGTACATAATAATAAACGAATAATGAAAATAAATAAATAATGAAAATAGGACATAAATTAAGTCTGGCAGGTTTATTTTTAATAATTTAGTTTCAGTTCCGTTTTTTTGTTTCAAAACGTCAATGTTCTGCTTTAAAGTATAACTGTTTTGTTTTGTTTTTTTACTTAATGGCTCAGTAAGTTTTGTATTTTAATTTCATATTCAGTCACCTTGCATATGTGTGTGAAATATAATGCCGCATAACCGCGGAAAAAGAAGAAAAGGCTGTCAGTTAAAGCTAATCAAAATTAGCTATATTAAAATACAGCATTTATGTTAATACAGGCAGAGTGTGAACAAACTCAAGGCTAAGATATGCGCTTGCTTTTTAATGCATTTAAAATATAAATAAATGTTTTTTTTTTCTTTTTTTGTATGGTAAAGGACAATGCACATTATGTTATTGATGTAAACTTAGGCTAAAACTTACCATTGATAAACGTGACCTACCTCAAGCAGATCACTTAAAGTGTAATAAAAATAATGTTGCCGCAGGACATAAACGAAGTCCCGCAAGTTTATTTTTAATAATTTAGTTTCAGTACTATTAATTTTTTTTTCTCAAAACATCAATAGCACCTTCAATAATCTAAACATTAAAGATGGACCGCAAGATGTGTTGAGTGGCTATATGTGGTGAAGAACGATGGCAAAGCTAAGTGTGATTATTGTAATAAACTAATAAGTTATAAAGCAGAGAGTCCCGACCAACAGGACTAAGCATATGCGGTTGGCTCATTCTTCACGAATATAGAATTAAAATAATGGCGCGTTAGGTTCATTGTGCATCCCGCAGGTGAAACCAACAAGGGTTGTGCATTTTAGTTTAACTTTTTTGAGCGTTATAAGCAGCTCGGTGTTAGTTTTTAATTTAATATATATTGAGCCGAAACTAAGCAGCGCATTCTCTCCGCCTCCTCGTTTATAACCAGCGGGACACGCCACTGAAGCAGGAGAGACACTCCGTCGTTCATAATCTTAGCTGATGTGTCGGAGTCGAAAGAATATATCAAAGAGGAATGTTCTTTTAACAGTCCCGATATGTTTAATCTTTTTTCCCCTGTCATTTCTCTTCAGCAAATTATATTTTTAAAGCTGCTTGATTCTTTTAAAACCGAAAGCAGAGCCCGTCAATTGGTGTTTTTTTCATAAGATACTCCTTTATTAATGTTTTATTTTATGAGTGTCTTTAATGTGCTTTTTAATAGTTTTATTTTATTCAAAGCAGCACCTAAAAGCGAATTTATCCTCAAATCGTGGCATGACAGCGATGTCATGTCGCATATATTGCCTTTTTTTCTGATCTTTTTGCATAAAGGTTTTAATCAAAAGACAGGTAATTTAATTACTTTCGATGTGCTAAAATATTTGTTAAATAAATGTTATTTTAAAAAAGGCATATGCAATGTGCTCTGACAGGTAAAATCAGATTCTTTCTCTCTTTTAAGTTCAAAGCAAATTTGAATGCCAAAGGATTTTAGATGCATATTCAAGACTATATGTAGTATATTAACATCAACAAATTAATAAAATAAGTAGCAAATGAGAAATAAATGACAGACAAGTTGGTAAAAACAGACATTATCTCTAAAAGTTATCAGAATTGCAAGATTAAAACAGCTGAATATAGGCCTAAAATAAATCTAGAAAGCTTGCGCACTGATATTTATTCTTTTTTTTTTCCGAATAACGAACAATTTCAACCGCGGGGAGATACCGACAGCTTGATTTGCAGTATTTTCTAACATGTTAGAAGCGGGCAGCGGACATCAGCCAGCCGTAGAGACGGGCCGGCACAAAAAAAACATGGCTGCCGGTGGGGAAGCGGCTGTGCCCTCAGCAGCTGATTGAGACGGAGCTGCATATCCTAACTAAGTGCACTAAATACTCCGAGACAGGCACGTGCACATAGGGCTCAACCTGTGCAGTGCACATGCCCTTTTTAGTGCCCTTCCAAAATGATCAAAAGTGCCCCCGCGACGCGGCACACCCTCGGTCCCGCTCTTCAAAAAATTTATCCTGCACATGCCACGGGCCTGCTCCGAGATCCAGGAGAAATTCTACCCGATAATCCAACACATACAAAACAATTTGAGTCCCTGTCGAACAGAACCCATCTTACTGGGGGAGTGTGTGTGCTGCTGTGTGTTCAACCACCCGCTCCTGTCTCCAACACACAAGCTGGAACTCTTTATGTGGACCTACTTTTAATAATAGGCTACTATTATTACCTTTATACTGTTTTATGTTATCAAAAATCTATTTTTATTTTTATTATTATATTTTTATTTTTTTATTCTATTTTTATTTTTATTAATCATTTTTTTTATTATATGTTATTTTCATATTTGTTTGCACTACTGCCCTTTTTGCACTGTCTTGTTTGTGAGACGCGACGCTGCACTGCTTTGGCAAAACGAATGTACAGTTACTTGTCATACCAATAAAGCACCTCAAATGTGAAAATGTGAAAATAGCCTAGGCAACAAATAACAAATAGTAGTCTAATAATAACAAAAAAGGCCCTTTTCATTTTCATACAATAGGCCTATGTGTGGGTTTTGACAATATGTGTTTAATTAAGCTATAAAGATTTGCCTATCAGATGAAATGCATAGTAAAATATGAAATAAATGTCTCTTTTGCTGAATATTTAATTAATCTATATATTTAATATTTAAAAAATCAACTCCTTTTTGCCCAGAGAAAGAGGCGCGCGGCACTAGCGGACATGGGGCGCTTTCCCAAAAAAAGACGTAGGCTACAGTAACTTGCGGCTGAACTATGCACAGTTTGGGAAAAAAAAGGATATAGTGATGCATGTTTCCCAAAACCCCTAGTTTCTCTGTCGCAGATCCATCATTTGAATCACGTTATAAGTAAAACGCACATAATGATAAAGCACACCATCATCACGAGGGCAATTAAATAAAGACAACCTAAACATATTTTTAATTGTTTATTTATGTAATGTGAGTTTTTATAACTTTGTTCTTTAAATTATTTCAATATAACTTAGGCTATTCTATCGTGATGACACCATAAAAGGCCTTCAATGCACTGATATAGGTAATAGGGATAAAATAAAAAGCCGATTTCACTATTGACCCTGTTTTTATTCATTGACGGCTTCCCAACGCCGCAATTCTGTTGCGCGAAAAAAAGCTGCTGCAAATAAGCAAATTTATGACAATACACATTTAATAGTTTCATGAAAGTAGTAGCTGGTGTGCTTCATCTGCGTGATTCTGATTTGACATTCTTCCGCTAAACTTGCTCTGTGTTGAGGTGTAAATGGGCTATGCTCTTTGCTATTGAGGCTAACACATCAAGGTGTAAATGAGCTATAGTTCTCTTTGCAACTTTCAATTTTGAGGTGGGGGAAGTGGGAAGAGGCAATTCAAATGTACCATCTCTAAAAATAAAAAGGCCGCTTACGCGGCATTTGTGTTTAAAGATTATTACCTTATTTTTATTTTATTATTATTAATTTATTCATTCATTCGTTCGTTCATTTTCTTTTCGGTTTAGTCCCTTTATTAGTCTGTGATCGCCACAGCGGAATGAACCGTCAACTTATCCAGCATATATTTTACGCAGTGGATGGCAGGAGGGCCAGCTGGGGCTTCGGAACGGAGTGAAAGGAAAGGCGGAATTTGCCCCGAGTCTGGGAAAGATGGCTTGCCTTATTACACTAGTTTTTCTATCGCACACATGCGCCAAAATAAAAAAATAAATAATAAAGGGAAAGAAAACATCTAGCCTTGAGGTCTTTTTGCTTATAATCGCCCTTATGTTTCCGTTTTAAATGTAAGGCTGTTGCATAAAATAATACAATTTTAATTTATAAGTTACTTTGCTGCGTCCCCCTTGATGTTTCAATAACGCATAATAATCTACACACCATATTAAAGACACAGCAGACATAAAGGTTGTGTGTGAGAGCCCGAGCAAAAAAGAATCAGAAATGGATCACGCACGCACAAGAAAAAAGGCAATTATGCAACACATGACATGCATCGCTCTCAATTGACGGGCTCTGCTTTCTGTTTTAACATAATCAAGCAGCTTAAAAAATAATTTGATGAAGAGAAATGACAGGAAAAAAAGTAAAAAAATAAAAATAAAAAGATTAAACGTATCGGGACTGTTAAAAGAACATTCCTCTTTAATATATTCTTTCGACTCGGATACATCAGCTAAGATTATGAATGACGGAGTAGGCTATCTCTCCTGCTTGCTTCAGTAGCGTGTCCAGCTGGTTATGAACGAGGAGGCGGAGAGAATGCGCTGTTTAGTTTCGGCTTGATATATTTATATAAAAACTAACACCGAACTGCTTATAACGCTCAAAAAGTTAAACTAAAATGCACAACCCTTGTTGGT